>NC_143151.1:34010952-34310952 GCF_041381405.1 Jatropha curcas | reverse complement strand
GAATTAGATAACCTGTGAACTGATATCTACATTGTTTTGATTTTAAGGGTAGATTTGTCTTTTCTTCCTTGGGAATGATTTGCTATTCTTTTGGAGACTTACAACTGTATGGTTTAATTGCTTATAACATATTCCTTTTGACCCTGTTGAATGACTGGTCGTACTGTTTGGAATGAAGCTGCAGGACTATCTCCAAAAACAACTCCTACAAAAATGTTTACATTTTGCATTAATGCCTTTTACTTTAAAAAACCCTTCTAAAATAGTAATTTTATAAAAGTTTCCTATTTAATAGTGATATTTAGGTTTATCTAAAATTTTATTCAGCTTGAGCTGTATAACATGTAATCCTTTTTTATTCATAAAAGAACTGATTTCTTTTTTTGGAGCACATAGAAACCATGTAATTTCAGTTGCTCATAACTAACTTCATCTAAAATGCAAATCCTAAAGACACAGCTTTCACCTCCTGCACTCTTTACTGAAGTTAAATTTTATAATTTATATATTAAGGCAACACAACCACCATGAAGAATGCTGCTCAATTAATGGGTCCTCTCCTCTCTATTAAGTACTAAAATTCCTATTTTAAGCATTTATGAGTAAATATAGGACCATTGGGATGCCAGTGAATAATCAATGAATTATATGCATTTATCTTTCTTTTACCTCAAAAAGAAAATTCAATTTTAAACAATAGATTATGAATATTGAAACAAAGTACAAATAGGATTCAGCTTGAATTCCATTTTTCACCTATCATAAAAAGCAAAAGATTGAGCTTTTAAACTTTGTAAGCCCATCATCCGCAAACAAAGGTTCTCCATCGAACTGCTCTTGCCTTCACCAAAATCCTAATGACAACCATCAAAACAGAAAAAAGAGGCAAAGAAAGGCAAAGAAATCAAAAAGAGATCAGAAAGAGGGGGGTGAAGGAGAAATCAAGAATTTGCTAAGGCTATCACCCTCCACCCTCCTCCTTTTCCTTCTCTTTCCCCCATTTTTCTTTCTTGGTTGATCTTGTTCTTCTGTGCATTACATTTCTTTAACAATGGATGCAGCACGAAGAGCTATGTGTTTAGATGATCCTTTTAATCCATTCATTTCAACCACCTTACAAGCAGCTGGAATTCTTGTTATCTCCCATTTCTTCCATATTCTCTTGAAACCCTTGGGACAACCGGGACCTGTTGCCCAAATCTTGGTAAGCCCTTAAATTTTCATTTTCTTTCTTTTCATATTTCTGCAAGATTTACATAATTTTTTATAATGTCTTTGTCTACCAGGCTGGAATTGTGTTAGGACCCTCTTTATTGTCTCATATCAAAATAGTCAAAGAATTCTTTCTTCAATCTTCTTCAGCTGATTATTATGATGTATTTTCATCCATATACGGCATACTCTTCATGTTCTTGATTGGTCTGGAGATGGATGTTCCTTATCTGAAGCGAAATCTGAAAAAAGCTGTCATTGTTGCATATGGTGGAATAGTTGTGTGTAGCATCTTTGGTCTAGCTGCATCCTTTTTTGTTATTCGTATATTGAAGCTCACAGCAAACACAGCATCTCTTGCCAATGTGATAATGATTGTTCTAGCTAACTCAGCCTCTCCTGTAGTCATTCGCCTGGCGGCCGAACTGAAATTTTCAACCTCAGATACAGGAAGATTGGCAACTTGTTCTTCGATAATCAATGAAATGTCTTGTCTACTTTGGTTGTCTTTAATTGTTGTCTTCATGTCATGGAAAATGTTTGGCATGGCAGTTCTTTTCTTCGTATTGACTGTGGGACTCGTTTTTGTAAACAAGTACTTAGCTGGTTGGTGTGACAAACGAAACCGGAACCAAAAATATGTGACCAATACAGAGATGTTTGGCATCTTGTTCCTTGTCATTGCTCTTTCATTTCTTACTGAAGAATATGGATTTAACAGTACAATGCCTTGTTTTCTTCTCGGCTTGATGTTCCCTCGGGAAGGAAAAACTACTCGGACATTGACGATTAAGCTTGCTTATGCTGTTCACAATTTTATCCTCCCAATTTACTTTGGCTACATAGGATTCCAGTTCAATATAACATACCTGAATAGTAGCAGAAATATTATAGCAGTTGCTCTTATGACCATTCTCAGCATGGGAGGCAAAATCATCGGCACATTGGCTGCTTGCCATTACTTAAGTATTCCAACAATTGATGGCATCGTCCTGTCCTTTTTACTCAACTTGAAAGGCCATGCTGAACTTCTCGTCGTCGGTGTCCTGAAAAAGACCATTGTAAGTATTAACCTGTCAAAATTGTGCATCTGGTGCCTAAGCTTCTGGGTCATCAAAGTAATTAGAATTTGAACTTTTGAGCTATGTAGTTTAGTTATGATGCTCTTTTTATTTTGTGCAGTTGAAGACATGGTGGGATCAGAATGTTCACAATTTGGTGGTAATGGTAGTAGTGCTTAATACAATTATCTCTGGACCTATAGTGGCTTACATATTAAGAAAAAATGAAAAGTATTTTTCTCAGAAACGTAACTTACTTGAATTTCGCGAACCTGAGGAAGAAATTCGAATGCTAGCTTGTGTTTATGGCTCTCGCCATATAACAGCAAAAATTGGGCTAATATTCACTTTAAGTGGATCCTCTGAAACTCCCACCACACCTTACTTGATGCACTTAGTTGAGCTTCCCAAGAAACGACGCAAGAAGAAGCTAATGTACCACCAGCTACAAGATGGAGATCAATTTAGTGACGAGGAGGACTACGGTGGGAATGAAGTTGTAGAGATCAACGATGCTGTGGATGCTTTAGCAATGGAGAACAAGTTCTTGATCCATCAAAGTAAAGTTGTATCATCATTTCCAAAAATGTATGAAGACGTCTGTGATGCCATTGAGGATTTAAGAGTATCAATTGTGTTGCTTACCTTTCACAAGCACCAACGACTCGATAAAGAATTGGAGAGTGGTAAAGAAGGAATAAGACTAACTAACCAGAAGGTTCTCCGCCATGCCCCTTGTTCTGTAGGGATCTTCATAGACCGTGGGCAGACAGGATTTCAACTGCCTACTTCTGAATCAGTGCAGAGCATCGCAACATTGTTCTTCGGAGGCCCAGACGATCGCGAGGCATTAGCTTGTAGCAGAAGAATTGCTGCATATCCTCATGTTAATTTGACAATTATTCGCTTTCTACCAGAATTACTAAGCGAACAGACCGACTTCACTGACAAAACATGCCATGAAAATACTGAAGTGCTAATGGAAATGACAAATCATGATTTGGACAAGGAGGTTGACAAGGCATTTCTGGAGGATTTCTATAAAAGGTAGTACATAACTACATATAGCAGCAGGAACATAACATTCTGATACATAATTGCATTATTCTTTTAAGAATCATGTCACGTGTAAGGCAGGTTCGTGTCAAACCCGACACACCAACCCATTTTGACACCCCTACGTTACACGTATATCTTCTTGATAGCATTCTGATACATAATTGCATTTTTCTTTTAATTTTTGTTTATCTCTGGTTACATAAACTGGAGTTTTTTTATCAGATACGTGGTATCAGGTCAAGTTGGATTTGAGGACAAGTATGTGAACGGTGGAATGCAAACAGTGGAAGCTTTCAGAGAACTGGGAAATAGGTTTTCATTGTTGATAGTAGGGAAAGGTGGAAGAGGCAACTCACCCATGACCACGGGCTTAAGTGATTGGGAAGAGTGTCCAGAGCTGGGGACAATTGGAGATCTTTTAGCTTCATCAGAATTCAATGTCAATTGCTCTGTTCTGGTCATTCAACAACACCAGCGGTCGGAGACTGACATTAGGGATGATTAGAGAGCAGATACATATATGTACATATAACTGTGTATATATTTATGTAATTGTATCTGTATGATTAGGATGATAGTTAGCACAGATTTAGTTCTTGAATGGAATTGGACAGAGTAAGTGAAACCGCAAAATGTTCGTTTACAGAGGAAACAATTCATTAACTTCTGCAAATTTTGAAACAGGGTGCATTAGATTATGAGGAAAGCCGATAAAATAATCAAATAGAACTAGAAAATGTACCTACATATTTTGTTAGAATCATATATTTGAACCTGCTTTCTGGTTTGGCTGTTTTAGTTTCAATAAATTCCTTCCATTCTATTGCATTATTCTTGGAATTAATTAGAAATTTACATTTTATTGGCAAATCGTTTTACAAAAAGCATTAGTTTGTCATAATCCCAAAAAGCATTAATTTAATCCCGGAACCATATCGTAACTGCCAGTTCTAAGATCGGCAAGGAACCAGTGGTGGCGGGTCAATTCCAATTTCGCTGTTTCCCATTCCAATTCAATTCAAAGGGCAGAGATCTCTTCTCTTTTTACTAGAGGTCTCAAGTTCAAGCGTTCGGAACGAAGTTCCTATAAACAATTATAAACAATTCCAATTTGGCTCAGATGCATGCAAATTTTGTTTCCAACGAGCAAGAAAATTGATGAAAGAATGGACAAGAGCAATACCTTAGCTTAATAGATGAATGAAGGATTAAGAGGCTAGTTTACTCTTCTCTCTTAGTTGTATCTAAAGTCAATGGCTTGTGAAACCTCCTTCGTTTTAGCAGAGGACAATTTTTGATAATTAGAGAAGAAATGGAAGGGGGCAGCTCTTGTTCTGGCATTGACTGTAGCTTAATACAGTTCAACATCTCCAATTTTCTAAGAGATGTGAGGTGTTGAAGTCCTTTGCAGTTGATAGATTTCAGATTTTGAAGCCGCCAGATTTTCAGAGAGGAAAGAGAGGAAGGCAAAAGTCTCTCCTCCGGAAAAGATTCTACATTTTCACATCCAGCAATAGAAAAGTGTAAAAGATGCTGGAGATTTTGTAGATTCCAGTGCATTCTTCCACTAATAAGCTTATTGCAACAGATAATCTCGAGTGATTCTAATGTCAAAGGTAAACCTGCTTTTGGAAATGACTCGAGTTCCGGGCAATGGTAGATAACCAGTGAAGAAAGGGAGGAAGGTAACCCCTCTTCTGTGATAGACTGGAGCTTAGGACAGAACCGGATCTTCAATTCTCTAAGAGAGGTGAGATGATGAAGCCCCTTGTATTCCAAAGACTTGAGATTATCCAGATAAGCTATGTCAAGATTAGTAACAGCTGAGGGCAGCAGCGTCTCCTCAGGGAAGGATTCCATATCTGGGTCCTCGCCAATACTAAAGCACAAAAGAGAGGGGAGCTTCTGCAAATCCCATTGCATCCGGCCAGCAATCAGCTTGCTGCAACGTATAATAACAAGAGACTCTAACTTAAATGGCAACCCTCCTTCTGGAAATGATTCAAGTTCTGGACAATTATCTATCTTCAAATTCACAAGTGATACAAGAAGGGAATGCATATGATCAGGAAGGGATTTCAAACTTGAGCAATTCCTTAACAGAAGACTTGTCAGAGATGGCGCAAATAATCCTCCCCTAGGAAAAGATACTAGATTATGGCAATCATAGATTGTCACGGAACTGAGAGATGTGAATGTGAATGTGAAAAACCTGTGAGTTGCCTCAGTAGCTTCAGAAAGGGATTCAAGATTTTGACATTCTCGGATATGAAGTCTCTTTATGTTTGGAAACAACTCCACCGGGAAGCACTTGAGTGAATCACAATATGTAATATCAATTTCTTCTAATGTATTGCCAATACCAACCATGTGCTCCAACCAATTTAATGATGGAAATTTTGAAACTTCTAACCGAAATTTTTTTAACAGCACTTTCTGATTACCACCAGTTAACATCATTTGAAGCATATTTGGAGCCTTTGGAAGTGAATCAACAAGTTGTTCGCACCGGTCAATCTTAAGTGTTGATAGAGATGGAAGGTGATTAGGCAAAGACTTTTTTAGCTTTGGACAAGATAATATATCAAGCTTTTGAAGGAGAGGAAAAGCCCCATGTTGATCACAAGAAATCCATTCCTGCCATTGTGGCATACGACTGAAACGCAAAGTTTCAAGGGATCCAAATGGAACATTTGTTGAAATACAAGTCCCATAGAACTCAGGACCAACAACCACGATTTCTTTAAACCCTTCGATTGAGAGGTATTTTAGAGACACTAACTGTCCAACTGGAGGTACGGAAGAGCAGTACCCACATCCATGTAAAGTCAATGATGTTAAATATGAAAAAGAAGGGTCTCCCACCCATTTTGGAAATTTTGTACCCCCATAACCATATATGGAAAGAACTTCTATTTTACTATGAGGCTCCAAAGACTTGAGTATGCATCTTTCGTGTTGTGAATCACTAGTGTCCCCACCCCAATTCAACCACAAGTTCTTAATGTGCTTCTTACATTTTAAATTGGCTTCTAAAGCATCATGAGCATCGGTAACATTTTGAAGACTATGAATAGAAAGCTTTCCCCTTAATTGCTGCAGCTTCCCAAACTCTTTGAGTCTGGACCCATTTGATTTTCCCAAAACAAAATCAGTCAGAGTTTGCAACTTCGTTAATTTTCCCATATCTGGTGGCATGCTTTGAAATTTCACTCTGATAAATCCTGGAAGAACAAGATGGCGTAGGTTGACTAACATTCTCATGTTGACTGGCAACTCAATGAGGTCCCAACATCTGCTCAAGTTTAATGTTTGTAAATTATACAAACTAGTCACAGATTGGGGTAACCTTTGAATCGATGCTATCTGAAGATTTAAATAGCGCAAGCGCTTGCAGTCACCAATTGAATCAAGAAACTCGACCATGTTATCATTAGAGGGTAAAGCTGAACAAAACTCGACCATTTTATCATTAGAAAGCAAACGTATTGCTCTTACGTGCTTGAGTTTTGGCAATAATTTATCAACTACCTCGTTATCGATGTGATTCATGGAAAGAAAGGTGTGCAAATTGCTAGCTTCATATACACCGTCCTCAATTTTCTTGAAGGCACCATGTTGTCCTGCTGCATTCAAAAAATGTCGTGTCTTTCTGGTAATTTTGTATGAATTTTCATCCTCCAAACAACAACAGAATTCTCCTGAAACAAATCTAGCTAAATCATTGATGAGATGATGCATAACGAAATTCGAGTTGAAGACACTTGATTGTTGAAAAAATGACCTTGATACGAGGTCATTGAAATGCTTGTACCCTATTTCCTCCATTTCCATATTTTCATCAAGTTGGACCAGAAGACCCTCTGCCATCCATAAAAGGACCAATTCCCTCTTCTGAAATTTGTAATCTTTCGGAAATATTGCACAGTAAGCAAAACAACGTTTTAGCTGTGAAGGGAGGTAATGATAACTCAATCTCAAAGCTGGAAGAATTTTGTCATCAGGCACATCCCATATGTTACTTTTCAATATCCTCTCCCATTCTTCAACATCTTCCATAGAACGAAGGAGGCCCCCCAGTGTTTTTGCAGCGAGAGGCAACCCTTTGCACTTTCTTACTATGTCCCTACCAATAACTTCTAAGTCTGGATGAGCACCAGAATTTCCATCATCAAATGCATGTTTTGCAAACACAAACCAAGAATCATCGTAAGATAATTCCTTTAGATGAAGATGACTTGGAATAGTGCGCATGACCAGTGCTACCCTTTCTATTCGTGTTGTAACAATGATCTTACTTCCTTGTGCCCCAGCCTTCAAAGGTCTCCGTAAAATGTCCCAGTCAGTGTATTGTTCATTCCAAACATCATCTAAAACAAGCAAAAACCTTTTTCCTGTCAATTTCTCGCTTAACTCAAGTTGAAGTTGATTCAAAGTGTCATTATCACTTCTTTCCCTTTTGATCTCCTCAACGATATTCCTCGTTATCTTGAACGCATCAAAATCTTCAGAAACACAAACCCAAGTTCTAATATCAAACCACTCCTCTACTCTGCTATCATTGAAGAGAAGCTGAGCAAGAGCAGTTTTACCAACTCCGCCCATACCCACTATAGGAATGACACCTACATCATTTCCATTAGGGTCATCAGATAGCAACAATTTCATCATAGTTTCCTTATTATCATCCCTGCCATAAATCTCAGATGCATCTATCAAACAAGTTGTCATTCTTTTCTGTTTTTGCTCTCCAAATCCAATATCCTCTTTCAGACCAAGTGCATCCTTTTGTTTTACTAAAAAATCAAGTCTTTCAATGATCTCGTTTAACTTCACCTCTAAACCTTTTTTAAACAGATTAATAGAAGAGAACAGATTTTTCACCTGATGTAAACTAGTTTGGGATTCAACTTCCAATTTTGATCTCAGAGCTTCATAAGCAATCTCATCCAACAAGTCATCGGTTTGGTAAACTGCATCTTTGAGCTCATCAAGCCACTCCTTCACCGCGGGCGTAGTAATCTGCTTCTTCTCAGCGTCATCGAGCACTCCATTAACAGATATCATTATGATCTTTAATTTGTCAAGCAATTTATCACTGCGCTTTCGTCTCTTGAAGAAGTCAAGAAAATCGCGAGAAGCTATCCTATCGAACAAAACTTGAAGAGAAGCGGAAAGCAAAGAACCCCCTATCAACGCCTCGGCCATCATTAAGAGAGAAACGAAGGAGAATAAGGAAAAGAGATACTTTTCTGTAGTCACTGAAGGAGAAATTGTTTCCTTGTCGGCTGAAGCGCTGACTGAACTTTACCCTGTTAGACGGAAGCGTTTCCTTGTCGGGTGGAAAAAATTCCTTGCCAGTGGCATTGCGTAATTTGCCTTCCGCGTCCACTTTTAAACGACAACGCTTCTTCATCAAACGACTGTTCGTGGAGTAGAGTAATAATCAAACGCCTTGGCCAAGCCTTGGTGCTTTCTGACTTCTAATCCAATAATAATATTGCAGGCCTGAATTGGCTATTGATTAAAATTTCTTAATTTAATTGCGTTTCTCAAATTTTAAGCATAAAATTGATCTTATTAGAATATCCTTCGTCTCTCTCAAATTGATTTATTCAAATTATCCATATGCATGAAGCCCTCAGCCATAGTTTATCTTGTATTACTTGCTTCTCATATTCATGGACTGAGAAGCACCTAACTGGTTGCAGACAGTTGAAGGTATACATTCATTTAATAGTTTTAAGCTTTTAATATACATAATCTGTGAACTATAGAAGCATAATTTTTTCAACAAGCAGCAGAGAGTGAAATATTCTTTAACTGGTTAGAGCCAACTTCAATTTCCAGCTTCAGTATCTAGATTACAGAACACGTTGGGGGTGGTGGCAGCTTTTCTACAACTCGCCGCTCATTCAACACCCCATGTCATGCATTTCTGAGTATGCTAAAAATAAAAGGAAAAACAAATCAGAGAAGTAGAATTTACAGGAAGGATAAGAAAAGCAACCATTGAATCAGGAGTCAGGTTGCTCAGACTTTAGTGGTGTGCCTGATGAGGATACATAACTCCCATTTTGAAGGCAGAGGCTGTTGGCCACCGTAGAATCACTAACCAATCCAACGTCAGCGTCATCAAAGTTCAGTGTGCCTCTGACCTTCCTATTACTGAAGGAAAAGAAGCAAAGAAGCAAACATCAATGTCATTGATAGGGAAATGCAATGAAGAAATTTATACTCCAGAGGATGGTGTGAAAGGGAAGCATACCCATTTAAACGATTGTTGATTGCAGTCAAGTCTTTTGAAGGGCTCTGGTATGCATGAGTGCTCTCTCCCACACAAGCATAATAGCTTTTTGAGGTATGCGATATCAAAGCATCCATCTAAAAAGCATGAGGACAGATCGAGTTATATATGTGTAATTGATAACGAAGAAATACATTTGTTCTTATTTTCGGTCAATTGTCATTCAATAATTAAGGTTGACCAATACTCGAGCGAAAAACAAAAGTCAACTCTAACAAAAAATAGTTGAGAAACAAATATGTACCTTGGACGTCCGCAGTGGAGAGATGTACACATTATGTGTTGCAGAAACTTTCTTCGGAGACATATCAGGGAGACATGGAAAAGGAGATACTTTAGGTGATGCAGGACATAGACCTATTGGCGACAACAGAAGCATGTTAAACGATGATTTGGAACAACAATGGCAGCGGATGCCAAAAAACGGAACAGGCATCATAGTAATATGTCCAAAGAGTATCTACCATCTTTATTATTATTGACTTCAGGAATGGGACTAGCTTTTGTTATTGTTCCATCAGAACCAACCTCCACCAGCAAAGGTTTTGCAGCAGGAATAAATATTTCATTGTAAAATGTAATAATATCAACATGATCTTGGCCTGTCCTCTGTTTTTATACCATTTAACAGGTTAGATGTCCACAAAATACAACAGCCAAGAGATTAAGATAAGGCAGCATACCCCATTGTAGCGTGCTGATGACCAATCAACAAATACATTGCGAAAAACTTGTGGTTTACATTGTGGTTGCTTCCTATAGTTGTAAATGATCTCCTTGAAGGTTAGATTCACTTTTGAAATCTGCAGACCAAAATGAGAGTATGATGAGAAAAAATGTAGGATAAAGATGAACATTCAAAGGCAGCTAATAAACTCTCACAAGTTACAGATAGCAAACCTTTGCAACTCCATAGAAACAACAAAGGATGATCTGGTCAATATGACGGTTAAAGAACAAAGATGTCCGCTGGCTTAGTATTTGTTGAAAAAGGTAATACACATTCTCTCTTATATGCTGCTGAGACAGTTGTAACCTTTCAACCATACCACTGATTCTGACAGCAGCTAATTTATTAATCTAAGCAGGAGAAGAAATGTGCAAGTGTAAATGTTGGAATATAATTAAATAAAATAAAGCAGCATAAAGTAATCTCAACCAAATTCAAAAGGGATGCTGGGTGGAAAATCCTCTGTCAAAAAGGGAAAAAAAATCCATTCAGGCAAGGATATTAATTTGTGTAGAACACCTCAACTCTTAAGAGAAAATCATGGAAATTAAGATAGATAGATCTCCAAGCTGTCACAAATAATGTCGACAATAGGTTAAACAAATGGCTTAGAAAGATATTTCTCCATTACAGACAGAGGGAAAGCAAAGCCTCTGTGCATCACAAAATCTAAGCACATGCTCAGTTATCTTAAGTTGTCAAGTTGGCGATAAAATGCCCATTGACATTAAAATTTCATCTAGTACCTTGGTAAAGAACACATTAATCCCAGTTTCTGCACATGTTTCCCCTCCTCCACCGGGGTTTGGACGTGTTGGACTGAAACAAATATCCATACACAGAACTCAATTAGATCATAGAGAAAAGCGATAAGATGGCCCAGAGGTTAGAGATGCCACTTAATCTTCCCTAAGAACACCAATTACCTGGCAAAGGCAGACTGCAAAGGTGGTGGTAGCTTTGATTTAAGGTTACTGAATGCAAGTAGACGGTCCTTCACTGGTGAAGTAAAGGAGTTCCGCTCTACTAACACACTACGGTAATCTGGGCATGACCTTTTTGGAGACCGGATATCTCCATTCTGGCCTAGAAAATGATAGATGACAGCCGGTGCAATGTTTATCAGACAACTTAAAAATTTGAACTAACAACCTTGCTAACTTCAGATTAGACATTTTTTCAAGACAGAAAACATTACCTGGACACAACTCATGCTTCTGTAAAGAAGGCATAGGAGGCAAGCCACCAGAAGAAAAGTTAATACGCATCGCAATTGCATCCAAGGATGGCATTGGTTCTGCTAATAGCCCAAGTCGATTTATCTCTGCGGAAAGAGAGGGTCTTGCAACGGTCAAAGAATTATACATTGAAGAGCCCTTTTCCCACACCATGCTCTCCAGAAGTCGTTCTTCCAATGAATTCAAATGCCGCCGCAGCTCCCTTGGAAGAGACTCCTCATGTCTAATGAAACTCTCTATTACCTTGCTAAGATCAAAAGCTGTAATTCCAGTTCTCTCCAGAACCGCAGGAAACAGCATCGTAACAGTCTTATGTGTTGCCAGAACTAGTTCGGCAGAACATGCAAGCATACATCTGTGGAACCTCTCATTAGTTAATAAAGAGGTCAAATTAGTTGCATGCAATATCTGAGCCTCTGCAGTGCACATTGCTTCCAGAACCCTATAATACAACTTCAGAGCTTCCAATCTTCGTTGTTCTGCCCATATGTTGTCCAAAAGATTTGTACTTTGCAGGCTTCCAGTTACACAACGCTCTCCTAGAGCACTGCTTGGAAATATAGCCTCCAATATTATCTGCTCTCTATGTATGACATCATTAATTACATCCCTATCACATGATGATAGGAAGTGTTCCAACTGCGCTGATGGTTTTGATGGAAGTGGAGAAATAACAGAACGAAGCCACTTTGCAGTTGTCATTGTTCTGCTTACAGGTGTAGCAGCCATCTTAGAATTTATGCCACCAACAATGCCATTTGCAGGAGATGCAGGGGATAGATGGCAAGAGAGTGGACTTGTAATTGTCTTTGTCGGTGAGGACATCTGTTCAAAATTTCTCTGCGCAGAACAAATAAAATGATGCTATTTTAAACATTATCATTTTCATGTATCAATCTCATAGGTTGTGTATTTAACATAAAACTTACCTTGGTGCCAGTTATATTTATTGCACATCCAGATAGGCTTCCTGAACCAAGTAACCTGTCTTCCTTGTTGATAAATACCCTCTCATCCAGTTCACTCTTACAACGAATTGCATCATCATAATCCTTCTCTAAAATATTCAAACTGGACTGCAATGATGATTCTTCCATTAAATCTTCATAATAGATCAAACCATCTGCATCAAAGAGAATCAGAATTTTCCTAAGCATAAAATGAAAACATGTCGCCGGTCTTAAAAGATCCACAGCCATAAATATGGAATGCTTTTCAAATATACCTGTATTTATATTATCTAGGTTTTCATTTTTGTACTCAGATGCCAAATGTGGCTTCTTTTTCAAGAGATCTGCTATTAAATTATTGGTCTTCTCCATTGTTTTCCTCAGCTCATCTTCAGAGGTGTTGTATTTGTTGCACAGTGATGCCAGCAAATCAACACCTTTGTCACCCTTCTTAACTGAATCATACATAAACTAATCAGATATTGATTAACAATTCCAAACAAATAAACTCTCCAAGAAAAAAGATAGAAAAATTCTAATAAAAACTGATAAAGATGCAAGATCATTACCAAACCATTGAGAATCATTCAAATTGAAATTTCTGTAGCAAACTGGAACATGAATCATCAAAACAGCCTGAGAAATTCCCATTAATAGTAAGAATATTTCAATTTGTGTTATAGCATAATCTCGTATAATGCAAAAAAATACATCTGACGTCATTCAACAGGACTACTAATTCTTAGACATGAATATGAAAAGGAAAAGACAATCTGTGTAATTCCTTATAACCAGACTACAACTGAACTATCAGTAGTTGATGAAATAGGGGAAGTGTACTCACCAGCACAGAAACCAAACCATTTGTGAAAGTCACCAAATCTTTAAATCGGCTGAATGCATGCACACGGAGTGCCAAAAACAGCAACCATCCGAGACGATGATATTCTGACACATGTACTTTGTCATTGGAAACTGCTGACTGGTTATCAACATTTGCATCACTTGTCAAGAAAAGTTCACGGAATGCACGTTTGTAATGCCTAGAACAATTTAATAACAAGATATGATGTCATTTCTGTAAAAACAATTTCAAAGAGACTCCTAAAAGCAAAGTTGCACTCAAATTTCAGTTACATCATGAAAGATTACACACTGTTACTTCACCAGAATACTGAATAGCAGTTGAAAAACAAAATACAAAAAATTTCCCCATACAGATGATAAAAATGCCATTTGTCATCAACTTTACATGCCATATAGTTCATAACATACTTCTGAAGCAAATCAGAAGATAAAATTATACATATAAAGTCACCTGATTGGGAATTTGTCCAGATAATGATAAACAATTCTGCTTTTCAACAGTAGATTATAAATTTCTTTTAGAAATTAATGCAAAGAGCATGTACCATAGAGTCCTTGGTGTTGTATTCACTATAATGAACAAACATACACATTCCGGCAAGCACACCTATTTTGTTAATTATTATTGCTATCTGCTGTCTCCATTTCATCATAAGGACAAGCAGGAATACTAGCAAGGTTGGTTTTTTTAAAATCAATGGTGCCACAGTTCTTCTTCAAAACTCAATTTGCATTTAGTGAGCCACAAAAGAGTTCACACACCATACACGTCAACTAGAAAGGAAAAGCAGTATTGGAACTAATCCACTAATTTTAAATATATCAACATCAGAAGCAAATAAACATGCTAAAAAAATTGATTTGAGGTGACTGCTGGTGAACACTCCAAACTGAAACATAAATGCATAATTCATTTAGACTAGCCTTGGAACCAGAAATAGAAAGAGAAAACATTGACCATTCTTCATATTCTAGTGTGTATATTGATAACTGTGCAGCAAAAAGGAACTTCAAGAAATTTTATAAATCAGCAAAGCAACAAGTCATCAGCCTTCTATAATATTTTGCTAAAATTTTCTATAAAAGTAAACTCAAAATAGACCAGCAGAGACTGTACTTACCTCAAAAAGGAATTTCTACAGTACTCAACAAGAAGAAATATAATTACTATTAAATCACTGATCAATAAAGCAGTAAATGCCTGTAGCATTGTCTAAAACAAATCGCTTAATAACAAATATGCCTACCTGCTTAAAATGCTCAAGATCTCAAAATTGGCTTGCACCTCCTTTGCCTAATAGAAGAAAGTGGAACACAAAACATGAGAGAATTCTTACACCAAAATATACAGAAATAAGCATCTCTTAGAGCATATTAAAAAAAAAATGTAAAGAAACAACTATAAATCTCTGGTACACTGATACCTCAAGCCTGTTCTCCCAATCTGGACCATATATATTACTCAGGATTGGACCAGCCTTGACAACATATTGAGGTAACTCCTTAAAAAAGTCCACAATGCTGTAAGTTAAAAAAAAAAAAAAGACGACTAGAATTAGTAGAGTGATGAAGAATTAAAACCAGCTAAATGCAAACGAATTAAGGAGCAGAACGTACTTCAGCTTGGTGCATCTCAATATTTGGCATAAGGTAAGCCCATGATCGTCAGACTTCTGCTGGGAATTATCTCTACTCTTCTTGCTCAACCTCTTACCAGAGTAAGAAACAAAGGCAAACCAAAACCTCTCTGCTTCTTCTGACTAATAGATAAAATTTTAACTCAACTAGTTCTCCAACTTATTCTCACATGAAAAAATTGTAAAAAATTAAAAGAAAAAAGTAGAGAACTTTACAGTTCCATTCCCAATAGCTGAAAAATTTGCTGACAGAAGATGTTTTGTTTCTTTGAAAAGCTTCATAACTTCTTTGTAAGTGTCCTCATCTACAGATAACCCAGTCTGCCAATAAAACCAAAAATTCAATTAAACTAAGAAGAGGACACACTAAAATAATCACTAATAATGCATTCTTGAAAATATGAAAAAATAAGAAAGATAAACAAAAACTAAAAAGAGATACTGAAAAGCTTATACCTTACAAAACTCTGAGAATCGCACATCAATGGCATCCTTTTCAACTTCTCCTCCATCAATACGTGAAAAATTGATTGGTGGAGTTGAAGGCTTCGTGTCTTCCATATCTATTGAACTCGCTCTCGCTATGTTCATTCAAAACCCCAACTTATATCATTAATTAATTCAAATTAAAAGAAGATTTGGACAAGGTGGATTCAAAACTCAGCTGCTCTGCTGATCAGTTATTTTTAGCAAAAAATAGCAAGACCCATGACAAAAAATTCCCCGAAAAAATAATATATATATATATATATATATATATATATATATATATATATCAACTTATCATTCAATTAACATTTAGCAAGTACCAATTTCCAATTACTCTTTCAACCGAAAATTTAAAAAAAAAAAAATTTAAAAAGGCTAAACCAAACCCACCTCAATTAAAGTTAAGCAGAGCAAAAAAATAAGGAAGAAATAAACAAAGAAAAAGAACTGAATAAGTTACGTTTTGAGGCTAACAAAAATAAAATTGAAAACAATAAAACAGAAACTTACGGATTCTTTTTAACAGATCTCGAAAATATCCTCAAAATCTCACTGATCTCCACATCCAGCACCAAAAAGCTAGGTTTAATTTTCCAGATCGAACCACCAGGGTTTAATTTTTTTTCTCGCAAACCCTATCAGTGCGGTCTCTCTTTCTTCTCTCAGTAGCGCGGGAAAACCAACATGGCTTTTGCAGATACATACATGACATACCAGGAAGCATGCATAACAACCAATGTAGATGCGACACGTACTATGAATTTAGTTATTTTACCGCCAAATTTTTCCCCCCGTTACCAGATTCTCTTCGAGGATAAGATTCGCCATAACGGTGGACTTGACGAAGTTGTACTTTTTGTGTCGCGAATTAGAAACGGCCACGTGTGAGTTGTGGCCTCGTCTTGCTATCTAAAAGCGGATATCGCGTTTAATTATTTGTAATTTCATAATTATTTTTGTAATTATATGTCAATAATGCTACCTTAATCAAATATCAAATCAATAAAGGGCACACGAGACCTAGCTAGTTAATTGATTAAAACTGAACTTTTAATATTGATTAAATAAAGTTCAATAAAATGTAATCCCTTTATTTTTTTTCTCATGAACTTACATATATTTATTAGATTTACGTGAAATATAATAAGCGTAATTTGCATTATTTATATATGAAAAATTATATATTTTTTAATTTTGTACCTAATGCCGTAAAATATTTTTTAAGTGATTTTCTATATAATAACCAAATATTGAAAATAACTCGTAGAAAAATAACTTGCTGAAACAAAAGGAGTCCAAAGAACACTTTGCATTTCACAATCTGTTAAAACTCTGCAATGAAAATAAATTTGCATTTAAGGCCTTGTTCGTTTCCGTAAAATAGGATAATTTGTTGAAAAATATTTTCTAAATGATTTATTTTTCATTAATTAGCTGTAATATTAAAAATTAGTTTAAAATATTAAAGTATTCATCTCATTAGATCATAAAAAATATTAATAATAATAGAAATTTTATAATTTAAAATTTTATTGTTAAATATGAAAGAATGCAAAATATATATATATAAATTATGAAAGCTGCCGGTGGTCAGCAGTAAATAGTGACGGGTAATAGTGACGATCATGATTAATAAATTAAAAAATATAAATTTATAAAGTTCGCTAATATCCGGAAATGTTGTATTCTCTTGAAAATAAAAAGTTGTTTTCCTTAAAAAATGACTTAATTTTTTTTTGATCAGGAAAATATTCCATTGATTTATTTTCTTGAGCGCTCTAAACAACAGAAAATTATGAAAAATATTTTTCTGCAAATTATTTTATGGAAACAAATGGAATCTAAGCCCAAAATACTTCTGCAGTTCAAAGTGCATTAATTTTGGATTTGATGATTGAAAAAACTGATTAAACATTTTTCTTGTTCCTGCAGGGAAAATTTTCCTAGAAAGTTGGGAAAATGTTTCCCCGCCGTCTGCCAATAGAAGGGAAACTTTTCCCTCTGAGCCATGATTAATGATTTGAATGTTTTGGGTTATCAGGCCCTGCGGGCTTATGATCGTCTTTTATTAACAGTAATGGGCCGAGGCGAGCCCTTCGAAACCGAGGAACTGAAGCTCAACTGTCTTCGTCTTCATCAAGCGCTCAGTTTTCCAGTCTTTTTAATTTTACTTTCTATTTTTTTCTTCTAAATCACTTTGATATCTGAAATTGCATGTATTGGTCATAGCTTGTTCGGTTGGTACCGAGAGTTATTTCTTGCTTGCTAGCGGCTGTGTAGTTGTATCTCTGTAATGGTAAATTCTCTTAGCTTTTGAAATTTCATTAGGGTTTAAGTTCATGCTTTGGCGTTTCAAGCACTTTGTATGCACAATGGCTTTACGCTTTTTTATTTTTTTATTTTTTGAGTTTGTATTTACTATTTTATTCTTTCATTTGTGGTTTTTAGGAAGAATTCAGAAAAGCAATACTACAGCCTGGGCCTCCTGAAAGCTTTGCGCTCCAGACTGTTCAAGAATTTATAAAACCTCAGGTGATCCCTTATGTGCTATGTACATCTACATCTGAAATAATCCTGTGAATGAACGTATGATATTATCCTATATTTTAACAGTAATTTGTTTATATGTGATTGAATTAGAGTGTTGGAGTATCTATTTATGTGAGTGTGTATATCTGGAGAGATTTGTCAAATATATTTGTCTGTTGATATCCTATTTGTTTAGCTATGCTTCCGTGTTTTCAGCTCCGTAGATAGATGGTCTACTCAGATGCTTCTGCAAAGTTCTGATATTGTTTACCCAGTTAGCAAAACTAAATATTACTGAAGTTTTCCAGTTTCTCTGATCTTGGTATTTCTTAGCTAATCAAGTCCTTGTTCCAGATGACATAATTTTCCTGGTTTTTAAACCTGTACAATAGTTTTCGTCTCCAGTTGTTATATATGATGGCCTTTACAAAGCCAACCTTTAATATGCTATGGTTATTTGGTTTCTTTTTAATCAAAATTTTAAGCTGCATGTTTTTTAGTCAATCCTTATTCAGTTGATTGAATTATTGAATTACAGAGGCAAACAAAATTAGCCCAAGATGAGAATCAATTGTTAGAAAATATGCTTCGGACTTTGCTTCAGGAGCTAGTGGTATGTATGAAAGTAGTTTCCTACTTATTTGAATAGCAATATTTTTTGTAGTCATGGACCTTATTTTATCCTCACTATATGCTTGTCCACAAAGTATAACTTAAATTGGTCCTGTTTCCTGAAGGAAATCCATTTCAGTGATTCTCAATTCAATAATTTCTTGGTCCTCAAAATTTATGAACATGGTGGCTGATCTTTCATTGATGGACCTTTTTCCCCTTCGTTACTCATTTACTTATTTGCAGTCTCGTTTTTCACTATATCTTCTATTAATCTGCATTCTATGTGATGAATTGGATGTTTAAGAAAATAATACTTCCATTGTTTTTTTAGAAATAAAATCGTAAAACATGCATAAATGTGTATCCAAATGTGCAGGTGCCTGTATTTGATTTGAGAAATCATTATATGTTAGTTGTAAGCAGAAGCATATATTTGAAAGAGGCTGTTTTGAAACTTGTTTTTCACCCTGTAAAATGTAGCTCATTTCTAACTAAGCATGTATATGGGTGTCTTTCTACATCATCTACTTATTACCTAGACTTTTGCCTTTTCCATTCAACTAAGAATGTTGGCTTTACTTTTTTACAGTCTTCTGCAGCGCAGTCAGGGGAGCAAATAATGCTGTATGGGCAATCAGTTGATGATGCGGAAAACTCTCAGGGTCAAATTCCTCATCTGTTAGGTCTGTACATGATAACTTGCTAATTTTTATTTGATTTAAATGGTTAAAAAGATTTGAAAGTTTAGGATATTGAAAAAATTAGGTGACTGATGAATGTTCAATAAAAAGATTGAATAAATTCCTTGAAATACATCACTAACATAAGTTTCAGGGAAGTGCATTCTGAGGTGTTAATAGGTACAAATTATACTGCTGAGCAAAGCGAATTTTATTCATTTATTGATGATTAGGTTGTATTGTAGATAAAATTTTTAAATACAAGTTATGATTTTTTGAAATGCACCGGCAGATGCCTGCCACATGCATACAATTTGAATTGTGAAAGGATTGAAAGCATGTAGAAGTATATATTTTTTTGAGAAGCCCATATATTCACTAAATTATGTTTGGGGTAGAGACCTTCACAACATGTTTTTGTTGTGAGTCTTCTGCACCTTGCTTGGTGTGTCTTCACGTGAATCAATTTAAGGAGCCAATTTGTGATGCACTTGCATACAGCTTGAAAATCATCCGCCATTGTTTGTCACCTTTTCTCTCTCATTGCTTGCTTGTTTGTTTTGTTGGTTCTTACTTTGACGTCTCTCTTGTTCACATTTTTCCCTCTTTTTTTTTCCGCCCCAATTGTGGCCAGATGTTGTGTTGTATCTTTGTGAGAGAGAACATGTTGAGGGGGGTATGGTATTCCAGTTGTTGGAAGACTTGACAGAAATGTCTACAATGAGAAATTGCAAAGATGTTTTTGGTTATATTGAGAGTAAACAAGATATACTTGGGAAGGTATGCTTTCTGACTAATATTCCAGGCTTCAGTTAAACAAGCTGGCATTAGTCCTGCATATCTAATGCCAATATTGATTTTTGATGGCTGCATTTCATACAGCAAGAACTTTTTGCTCGTGGAAAACTTGTGATGTTGAGAACCTGTAACCAACTTCTTCGTCGTCTTTCAAAGGTACCTAAATGCTGATTTTTCCAATATCAGAGCTGCTTGTGAATTGGCTTGATAAGGTCACATTTATACTGTTTGGGTAATGTAATGCAATATTCTTCAATATGGATTTCTAAGTAACAAGTCTTTTTATACTTTGCATGATGAATTTGGGGTGAAGAAGTTCTCCATTTTCCTTCCTTTTCCTGTGAAAAATCATCCTGACCATATTTTCCAGTACTTTGAATGTATATTCAGCTATGAATGCCTTTTGAAATCTCTGCACGTTTTGATAATCCTGTTATGTGATTCATGTAATGAAAAAAGTATAGAAATGTTCAATAACAGCAGTTCAGGACAGAAGAGTTGGATTTAGAATTTGCTTGAAATAGAATGTATGACTTTATAGGTTTGAAAGCTTGCTCTCCCTCTTTTTTCTTCCTTTTCTATTAAAAAGACTAAACAGGAAACAGAAAATTGGCATAAAGGTTCCGTTGACTTATTAGTTTTTTAGCATTGTTATTCTAAATTTTACCTTTTGTAAATCCAATTTTACAGGCAAATGATGTCGTGTTCTGTGGACGAATTCTAATGTTTCTGGCACATTTTTTTCCATTATCTGAACGTTCAGGTAATATTGATGTTAACTCATCTTTGCTTTACTATAGGGATCTGTCATTCACTGTCATTTTACCTTTTCTTCCCTTCCCTAATGCTTGCAGCTGTAAATATAAAAGGAGTTTTCAACACATCAAATGACACTAAATATGAGAAAGACCCGCCTGCTGGTATGACCTAGCTGCTCACGTTCTAGTAAACTTTATATACACAAACACAGTCTATAGCTTTGCTTTGCGGTCTTGTGTGCTAATCTATTTTCTTGCTTTCAGGCATCTCTATCGATTTCAACTTCTATAAAACCTTATGGAGTTTACAGGTAAAACTTTGCTACTTGCGATCATTGTTAGTGGAGAGAAAGATCTAACCACCTTTCTGCAATCATATCCTTGTAACACTTTTAGAAAGGGCTTTTTCCCCCTGTGTAATTTTCTCCCTAAAGTAATTAATCAATGCTACTTTGTGCTTGGTTTCAAAAGAAGTAATCATTTGAACCCCAAGCGATCCTTGTAGTATTCAGTCTACTTTAAATTATCTTCACTTGGTTATTTTTGGTCTCAATTGAAAAAAGTATGTGGTTGTAGTTAGTTGAATTAAGGTTAAAAAAACAAGGTTGATATTGACAATTCACTCATTTTTTAGTAGCTGCTGCTAGTCATAATCAAATTTATGTTTACTACCATCAAATATTATGAGGTAAACTCATTTACCACTGAGCACTGTCAAAAATTTAAGGTGCACTTCTTAAATTAAGCTCTGTTAATATGATTGATGTACAAGATTTTAATCCAGTGATCAAATCCTGGATCAACTAGATTTTATGCAGGTGGTAGAAGATATATGTGAAACTGTCTTGATTTTTTAGCTTTCTGACAAATGTGTTTGTTTTTCAGGAATTCTTTTGTAACCCTGTTTCTCTAACACTCGCTCCAACCAAGTGGCATAAATTTACTGCCACTTTAATGGTAAGGTTCTTCTCTTGCAGAGTTGTACCTATGAAGGTAAAAGGATATGTTTTGCAGCAAAGATCATGGGAGTTGTATCTGTTTTTCTAGATGGGAAATATTGTGAACATACTATTTTTCTTTTTATGATCATAAAAATGTTAGTATTAGTTACTGTTTGACTTTTATGTTTGATGTTTTCCTGAATGTTGACATGTATAGGTTGTATTGAATACTTTTGATGCTCAGCCCTTGAGTGAGGAGGAAGGAAATGCTAACAACTTGGAGGAAGAGGCAGCAACTTTTAACATAAAGTATCTCACAAGCAGTAAACTAATGGGCTTAGAGGTAACTGATATTAGTATATATAAAACAACTTACATATGATACCCTGACAGGTTCTCACTTTCAACTTATTTTCATTATGTTCTAGTTAAAAGATCCAAGTTTTCGTCGCCACATTCTTGTCCAGTGCCTGATACTTTTCGACTATCTTAAGGTAGTGATTGCTGGAGATTTTAGATAGAGGTCTTATTCCTGCATTTTATTAGATATTTTTGTCATTTAATCTGTCATTAATTGATGAAGTAACTCTGCTTTTCTTGGCAGGCTCCAGGAAAGAATGACAAAGATTTGACATCTGAAAGCATGGTTAGTTATGTTCCATTATTTATTTTGGAAGTTTAAAACATTGAAACGTCTTGGGCTTTCTGAAGGATGTTTAAATCCATAAAGTATTTGTATTCTAGTAATCACTGTAGTTTGAAAATTTTACATTATCCAAATCTTATGTGCATATTTGCAAGATGTGGAAACAAGTGCCAGGATACAAAATTTTAGAACCTTGAGCGAAAATATGGACACATGTCCATCGTAAGCCTTTTAGGATCTTTTAATGTACACATGAAGCAACAGGAATTCATTGACATTTAAAAATTTCTCAGGTCCATGTTTCCTCACGTCTCATTTGAACTTTGTGCCCAATTTAAAGTCTCATAGGTCATAGGATGAGAGAAAATGCTCAACTTACTCGAGTTCTTACTCTTAAGAGGCTGTCAGAAGATTGAATTTGTAAGCACTGAAAGATGGACTTAAAGTTACATAGAAGAAAAAATTAAAAGAAAAAGAAAAGGAGCATGGAAGATATTCCTCCTTGCTTGCAACAAATTGTATTTTCCTTTGTTTCTATTTGGTGGAGGTTGAGAGAAGTTACCTCTAGTTATCAGTTTCCCTAATGTATCATTATGGTCTAGGAAGTAACTCCTTAAAAATGAATGTGAAAGTGTTCAGGTCAGGTAATGCATATAGGACTTTCCTTCTGTCCACAACTTATGCTCTTTATTTTCCCCTATAAGATGCTGAACTCATTGCATAATTCGCCTGTATCAGTGTCACCCTTCTTTTTGTTCCTTAATGACCTTATTTTTTTGTTGCCCCTTGTAAGAAAGCAGACTGCTTTTTTTCGAAAACTGGAAATGAAAAGATCATTTTCCTGTCCACTGTTTAAATTATTAATTTGTATGCGTGCGCATGCTTAATGAGAAATGTATATCATAATCATGGTAGATGCATAAATCTCAGTCGAGAATGTATTAAAAATTGCCACTATTTCATCTTTCTGCTTATTCCAGAAAGAAGAAATAAAAACTTGTGAGGAGCGTGTGAAGAAACTACTTGAAATGACTCCACCTAAAGGAAAGGATTTTCTTCACATGGTCGAGCATATACTAGAACGTGAAAAGAATTGGGTAAGCATATGTTTTGGGTTTAATTTTTGTCTCTGTTCCTGATTCACTTGTCATGGTCTTCATATTTGTTTAATTAGCTTCCAATGTTTATGCCTTCTAGGTGTGGTGGAAACGTGACGGTTGCCCTGCATTTGAAAAACAGCCAATAGAGAATAAAATGGTCCAAGATGGAGTTAAAAAACGGTATGCAACTTGGTGACAAATAATTATTTTCCTTCAAGCCCATAATTATTGTGTTTTTAGTCATTTGTGTGTTTTGAGAAGGATACTTGAAACAGGAGACAAGAAATAATTTGTTAATTTTTCCATTTGCCTTTTTTTTTTTTAATAGCCTATATGCAATTTAGTTTGGGGCAATCAGCTTGTACCGATTGTTTTGCTTGTGCTAAACCATCTAAAATGAGCTTACACGCTGCCTTTCTGTCTGGACATTTTTATAATGTTTTTAGTCCCCTTATTCTCTCTTTTGTGGATTCACTAGTTCTCTCTTTAATCTATTTGTGATGATTTGTTTTAAATATTGATTATGTTTCTCATTTCAATTTATTCATCTGAAATATGTGCTTTTCTTAATCCTACAGTAAGCCAAGGTGGAGACTGGGGAATAAAGAACTCTCTCAATTATGGAAGTGGGCAGATCAGAATCCGGTGTGTATTATCTTCAGATTGCATTGCAACTTGACATTTGACTATTATTTATTCTTCATTTTACTTCTCATCATGCCATCTCTAGATGTCAAAACTATCATTTCATCACATAACCAGCATATTAAAACATTGAATATTTTAATCAACAGCAGTGTTTCTTTTCACTTTTAACATTTAATTCAGCCTGCTATAGTTCGCTTGGAGAAAATAGGAGGAAAAAGTGAGGAAAAAAAAGTGAAAAGGAATATGGAATATTTTTTTCGTTTTCCAAATGTTTTAGAAAACGTGGAGGAAACAAAAATGATCAAAACAAACAATGGTTCTTCTCCCTTTTGAGACTGAATTCCAATTGATTGGAAAATGCCCTTGCATTATTGCTCAAATGTGGGAATGGATGAGTTGAAATCCCATTCTCATTCCCTGTAATCAAACAGTTTTGCATAAAAAAAATATCAAATGCTCTGTGATCTGCAAAGCAGTTACGATAGGCCTTGGGTGGCTGTTAAATAGACATTATGGAAGACAACAAGATCGATTTTGTTTTATTTAGACAGCCAAAGTTGCAGCCAGTATTTGGATTAGGAGTTCAATGTATTATTGTTCTAATTCGGTCACTTTATCATATTAGATTGAAATGAAAATTTACAGGCAAAAAGTAAACTCGTCCTTAGGATGTGGTTTCCAAAGTGATCTACTGTTGATGCCTCCATTTTGTTCCTTTTCCCCCCTTTTATATGGGGTAATATTTTTTTGTGATCTTATTACATTAGTTTAAACCTTTTGTGTCATCAAATCAGCAACTCAAATTAAATGTAAATGTTTTAATTTTGTTTGCAGAATGCTTTGACTGATCCCCAGCGGGTTCGGACACCGTCCATTACAGAATATTGGAAACCTTTGGCTGAAGATGTAAGCACCATAAAAGGGGCTTCTTTAAGTTGAATCAATACCTTCTTTTTTGGTTTTTTAACTTGTCTTTTGTCCTTCACATATTATGAGATGTAGTCTCTTCTGTCACACTGGCTAGGAGTAATTTAATTTTCTGTCAAATTGCAGATGGATCCATCAGCTGGGATAGAAGCTGAATATCATCACAAAAATAACCGGGTGAGTTTTGGTCTCTCCTTTTATTATCAAGAATTTCGCATTCCACTTTTGCTGCTATTTATTCCTAGGTTTCTACTACTGGTTCTTGGAAGGCTAAAAAATGGAATTCCTTCAAGATGAGGGAGATGTTTTGAAGCTTTAGATGTTTGGAAAAACTTAAAAGAGATATGAAAGCCGAAGAAAGAGATATGATTAAGACGATTAGAATGAAAAGGATTACTTGAAGTAGTGGCAACCTAAAGTAGAAAACAATCATGCATAAGGCAAGAGGTGTGTCGTGAGATGTTGCATCTGATCCAAGAGTAATGTTGAAGTTACTGTCTATCTTGGAGGAATGTGCATCCATATGATATTTAACGATCGAGAATTGGCCTAAAGGCATGAGGCATGACTACAATGTGCTTGGTTCTTCTACATTGGGAAATCAAGTTTATAGGTGTTGTGAATTGCAATAAATAGGGTGGCACATAGAAATACTCCAGATATGAAATTGTGCATCAAAATGCTATTCCAAGACAGTAACTTGGTTGATAAGCATGCTTACTTTTCGTTTCTTGTTTTATGGGTGTTAAGAAAAAAGAGGCATACTTCTTACTCTTTTTGCAGCAATTCGACTTCTCATTAGTTGTTCATGCATCGTATTTATTTACTATGCAGGTATATTGCTGGAAAGGTCTACGTTTTTCAGCTAGGCAGGACTTGGATGGATTTTCTAGAGTATGTTCCTAATAAAAATTTATATTTGCTATGTATAATTTAAGTAATAACTTAGCCTATTCAATGGGAAATTTCTTGCAGTTTACTGACCATGGCATCGAAGGAGTTGTTCCTCTAGAACTTCTGCCCCCTGATGTCCGATCCAAATATCAGGCCAAACCTAATGATAGGTCCAAACGTGCCAAAAAGGAGGAGGTGAAGGGTGCATCAAATCAAGCAGAAGATAATCAGGTTTGCACCGACATCTTTCACTGGCTTTTCCCTTGAGGTGCCCACAAGGATACTGCGGGAATATCCCAATCTGAAATTTTCACTAATGTCATGCATCGTATCGTGTAGCAAGATGGCTTGCCTAAGATTTAACAACTTTTCTTGCACTGGACTCCTCGTTGATCATACATAGTGTATATAAAGTGATTGTTGATCTTGGCATCTGGCATGTTTTGATATTTCAAGTTTCTTATAATTGCTTCTCTGCTTTGGGTTAGATTACGACACCTGCAAGTGTGCTTGATGGTGAAGGAATCAGAACTGATGAAGCCTCAGCTACTCCAATGGACACTGATGCTATGGCTACAACAGCCAGCACCCCTCAAGGCGGCACTCCAACGCCAGAAGAACATCAAAAGCAAAGCCCAGATACAGATGGAGGTCAAGAAGCAGGCCAGTTAGAAGCAGACGGTGAAGGAGACGCTGCACTGATAGATGGGGAGACAGATGCCGAAGTAGATTTAGAAGCAGTCAGTTGAAATTTGCCCCTCTTTTTTCTTCTTTTGAGGCATAGTGTTAGGAATTGCAGACTTGGTTTTTTAGCTGACAAGTAGTGAGAAATGTGGAGAAAGAGAAGGAAAAGCAGCAGGAATTAGAGAATCAGAGAGAGACAGGAAATAGACACTGAAAGAGAGAACAGAAAATGCATAGGATCCATTAATTTGATGATGTAATTTCTTATAAAGTTGATCCTTATGTTGTCTCTGGCCCACAGGCCGGTGCTCATGTTCTACCGTTGGTGACATGAAATGTAGAACGATCAAGGATATAAAGCAATTTGATTTCTAAGGTAAATTTTGGGTTAGCGAATATGAGCAAAGTTGAAAGAACAGCTGTGCAATACAAGATTTTATAGTTGGTTTTTTGGTCATCGGAAAAGGGAATTACATTTGCAGTACTGATTAAAGGTAATCAAAACCGTCACTTGGATTCTACAAGCTCAACTGCAGGGTAATTGTTTTGGAGCATTATATATTTAAAAATATGCATTAAGTTTTAACAAAATCAACCCAGCAAATCAAGAAGAGTAGTGTAAATCATACAGGATTTGGTGTACCCAAAAAAAAGTCATAAAGGATGAAATCGGTTATACAAGTAAAACCATAAACCAAAGCTAGTTCCACTAGCTGTATCTACATAACAAAGCCAAAATGTAAAATATCTGCGCAGCAAATACTGTCTGGAACTTGATAGCTATCTCCTAATAATATGAACTGAAAAAAGTTATGATGGAACTAGTTGACTGGTGGAGCATGCTAAAAAAGATAACTCATTCCGAACTCCCAACTCTTTTTAGAAGCAGCGATTCTGAATCCCGGAGATTCTCATGCTTTCTGCAATCAGACAATTACAGATAAGAACAGGCTTAACATCAGAAATTACAAATCCCACACCATGGGCAATAAGGCAGAACTAGACTTTAACCATTGGGGGGGAGAAAAAAAAAAAATTACAAGCAATATGTTTTCTGGGTTGAGAGAGAGAGAGAGAGAGAGAGAGAGAGAGAGAGAGAGAGAGGGAGAGAGACTGGGGGATTGACCCCTAAGCTTCTACATATTTCTGCCCAGGGTCACCCTCACCTGCATTGGAAGGTAGAGTTTAAATTCTGGAGGGAGCTCCTCTTCTGAGTAGAGGCGGTCAGAGAAATAGATTCTCCGCAGGCGGCAATTTGCATGAACCTGAACTCTTAAAGTCTCAACATAATTTGTTCCATAGGCCCTTCTGGTAAAATCAGCCAAATTCAACTGAATTTGATTCCAGCCCTCATCCATCTTCAGTGGCATGGTGCAGATGTATGGCTTCACTCGAGTAATAGCCTACAAAATTCAAATAGTAAATATCAACAACAATGCCTTTATTTCAGTGTATGTGAGAAAGCTATTATAATCAAACTAGCATGGATGGAACTGCAAAAACAAAGTCCACACTTTTCCATTTAATGTCACATTTAGTCTAGAAGTTTTATAAAATTCCCTTCTTAGTTGTCAGTTCAATGCTTATTTCTGCAAAAACTGCACTCATGATTTATAATCATAGCAGTTGCTAGAAGAACAACATCAAAATAGGTAATTTATCATACCTTACCCACAATTTATCTGGGGAAAAAAATGAAACAAAATAAGGTCATTAGGAAAATGACACATCATAATCATGGGCAAACTTACACACTTGAAAGTTAGAAGCTCGAAATCGCCGTCTGACATTCTTATCATCCAACACTTGAATCTCAAATGTGAAGTATTTCTTCAAGTTCTTCACAATCATAACCAAAAATGGAAGTTTTATACCAAGAGTTGCAGCTGGATCAACTGGGCATGTAATGTATGTAGACTGAATATTTGATCCAACAATCTCAAGTACATTGGACTGTATGTCTTCATCATGTGGACGTTTCACATGACCATTAGAAACTGCAAAATATTCAAGACAAAAAATTGCACCAACATTTTCAATTCATTAAAAGACAGATTCGCAATCGGGTTGGCATGTCAAATAGTTAAGAAGGCATCAATATAAAAACAGCATCAAGAAAGAAGTACTTCACTTGCCTCTAATGCTGAAATCAATTTTGAAGTAAAACTCGTGAAAATAAATAACAAGAATAGATGACCTAATATCAATTAAAAATATTATCACTAATAACCCTGTAACTCACCTTCTTTATCCCATATCTGCAAAGGTTTGCTCCTACGAATCCAAGAAACAGAACAATACATAAATTCTACTGTGGTGAAGCCAAAAAATGATTGCACATATAGAACCAAAATTGTTAACATACCCAAGGCTATATAAGATGGACAGAAATCCAGACTGAAACGTGTTCTTAAACATCTTTCAGCGCCAAAGAACTGAAGCTGCAGTATAACATTAGAACTTGAAAAACAAAATCACAGCCAATAGAAGGAAATTGAAACCCAGAAATCCTACCGGCATCGTCATCAATCACCAATTTATATCAAATATGGCTAAAAGCAATAAACCCTACCTACCTCTCATCTGAAACAACTTAGCTTTTTTTTCATTTAAAAAAATAAACGAACAAAACTTTTACAGCAAACAAAACCCTAAATTGGAAACAAAATACAGACACTCTATATTATCGTGAAAAAAAAGTGAAATGACTCGTACCAGCCTGTTTGTTTCTCGGGAAACAAAGCAGCGGAAAACAAAAAGACTTGGCATCCGGCAATCGAGAAATATTTGTGATTGATATTCTCATTATAGGCTCCTAATGGATCAAGAGACGGGCTGGATAATAGGCTACAGGCCCATTTACACATGAAATACTATAATTTCGTAAATTGTAGTTGCAGCCCAAATTGAGCCTGACAATTTGGGCTAAAGCTGGAAATGAAAGAGGACCTGAATTTTAGTGGGCCTCAGTAGATTTATTTGGGTCAAAGCGAGCCCAATAAATATGGGTAAAACCATGCATTAATTTCCATGTGGCCCAATAGTGCACGTTTTTCTTTTTATATTTGTGTGCTTGGACCTAAATAAATTGAATTTTATGTGGACATAGAAAATTATCAGGTTTAAAAATAAAAATAATCCCTTTACAAATTACAGTAAGCCAAAAAGACAAAGGGAAAAGAAAATGTATATTCATGGTCTTCAATCCAGATAAACGAAACCCTAATCTTTTTTAGAAGATAAGAAAAACCCTACTTTATTTTTTCCCAGTTGGCCGCCACCTACTCTAGTTAACTTCTTCCTAGATTATCTGTTTTTTTGCCAAGTGGCAACAGATCTATCTGCATGTGTCCACGTGTTGGTCCCAGAAAATCTGTTAGTAACAAGTAATGGCATGGGTTGCTTTCAAACTGCCACGTTTTAAATAAATTGACCAAACTAGCCAAACAGATAAGGAGTACGGCTGACTTAAACGTAGGGGTAATTACGGAAAACAAACAAAATAAAAGCAACCAAAAGTCTTCACGGCATCACAAATCAAATCCCCAGCCAACACCAAAACCATTGATTTCTGAATAGTGGGTCCCGAGTTGTCCACGTGGATCAATGAGATTGCGTTTTTTGATGGCGGTCTCTCTACCACAAATCTCAGCGTTAGTTCTCAGCCACAAACAGGAATTTCCAAAAAAGAGAGAGCTGCTTTTCTCTTCTTGTTCAAGTTGCTTGGTTTTGACTCTTCTTCTTTCTATATTAATTAAATAAAAAACCAAACTACTACTGAAAACACAACTGAGAGATAAAAACCAGAGCTGCCACTCTTTCACAGTTAACCAAAGCTGGAGTTGCTAGTTGCTAGTTGCTAGTTGCTAGCTATCTGCTTGATTGCTCTGTTTTAGCATCTGGGCTTCTTTGTTAAGGTATGTTATTTTAGTCATTTACTGAGTAGTATTGTATACCTTGTGGTGGATTTTAACTGTTTACAAAAATTTTGAATCTTGAGTCTGTGGGTTGAGATGGGTTCTCCTTGGCTTGGCTTTTTTGATGAATTATGTTTTGATGCTTGATACTTCTGATATATATCTTTATAGGAAGTAGGATGTGTTTGTTTTCTGAGAAAAGTTAGGGAAATGGATATGAGCTGAAATCATTAATTTTATTTTATTTATTTTCATTACCTGGAGAAATGAGCAGATCCATATTGCTGAGGTTGGTGAGGTAGTTGAAACTACTCAGGCTTGTGTTATTTAAAAATAAGAGAAATTTGAGCATTTTCTTTGCATTTAAATCACGGGATGCTTCCGGGATTAGTCGAAAAAGAGGAGTTTTTCTTTGAATTTAGGGGCATACAATGATTTCTCGTTATAGCTATGTTTTTCTTTGTTGATTTGATAGGGATTTATAATATGAACTTATTGAGCATGGTTATGCTTCTTCTACATCTGTTTCTTTGATTAATTTTCCAGGAAGGAAAAGGAGAACTAATTAGTTAAAAAGAATAATATAATTCCTACTTGACTATATCAATTTGAAATCAAGGGATCTTTGATATTGTTTATTTTATTTTTTTCCTTGTTATCCCAGATTATCATGGACTGGTATGTTGGAAGTAGTATTGAGGAACTTGTTGTCCCCAAGGATCAAGAACCATCCGACAGATTTCTATTATCAGAAAGTTGGCCGAATTGGGGTACGAGCGACTCCGAAAGTTTTGATTTTCCTAGCAAAAGCTTTGATATTGATTCAAAGTTAACTCGGGAAAAACTCGACCCCAATGGTGATTTTTTCTCTAATGAAGTTGAAGGGGAAAGTTGTATCCATGATAAAGATCGTTGTAGTTCAAGTATAGATGGAGGAACCTCTGAGGAATCTCTTTACCGAACTGCTGTTTCATGTGACCAGCTCGATAGTCTTTCAGGATTCGAACAAATGGATGACATATTCTTGTACAAGCATAACTTCTGGGATTAAGATACTTGATTTAATGCATGTAGGAAATCATGTAGCGTCAGAAGTGCTTTAGCTTGTCATATCGATTAGCGCCATGCTCGGACGTCCCATGGAAATTGAGTGCCTTTGTGCATGGTTTAACTAACCCATTGCTGAGAAATAGGGTTGCCATCATCACAAAAATGGTTCAATACACATCTACCATTTTTGTCATGATGGCAACTATTTTCTTCGTATGACCTTTATCATATGACAATCTTCTGTATCTTTAGTGCTATGTGACAAACTAGTGCCATTCAATGTCCATGGGATGCCTAGTATTTCCTTACTTGTCAAGCATTTTGCGTTATTCAGTTTTGATGGTCTCTTATAGTTTTTCACTATGTTCTTTCTGGTCAATAATGCAGTAGTTCACTAATCGAAGATCTGACTGGGACTGAAAATCTTCATCATTCATTTTGCTTCGAGCCTGAATTCCAGAATCATATGGTAAATGGTGACAATGTCTCGAGAGACATGATTTTAGATACACACAGTATTTTGAGTGGCACACACAGTATGGGAAGTTCTATGCATCTCAAAACACACATATTTTCTCCAACAGTGGATCAGGAGAACAACAAAGTTCCTGCTCCACTGCTTATTTCATGCAATTCAGGGCAAAAGCATTGCCCAGTGGTAAAGGTGAGATTTTCCTCATATTTATTACTAATAGGAGTGACCATTGACCATATCTTCACCATTTTGCTATAATTTGGTAAATTCATGGTTCATTGATATCTCCTGAAAGATTGCAAATAAAGAACAGAATCAGTTTTTCTCCCCTTAATTTTTTAGCCGAGGTCTGATGGTTAAAACTTAAAAGCCTTTTCTGTGCCCTTTTTACTTTTAAAGTAGGGGGTTGATTAAATCTTAGACTTCAACTTCTAAAATAAATTATATCCTGTAATTAAGTCGAAGGTTTGAATTGGAATAAATTTTAAGGAGAGGGTTTTCTTTTAGGTTCATGTTTGTTTATTTTCCTTTGGGTAACTTCTTCTTTAGGTTTTAATATGACATATTTTTTAGCAACAGAAGTAAAGATTTAGTTCTTTGGAAATTATGTACATTGCAATACTTTTTTAATCATTTTAGTTGTATGATTTTTCCTCAAGGTACCGCTGTCCAAAGTCTTGGTCCCTTCTGAGCATAACAGAATAAATGAACACATGGATGAGGAAACATCTCTTGAGGAATCTGTTTTACAGGATCTGGAATCAGTGATGGCACAGGTACATAAAATAGAAGCACAACAAGCTATTGATATTTTTCACTATTAAAGTAGACCATGAAATTTATGTATTGCAATCTGAACAGTTGACCGACAAGACTCGACTTTGCTTTCGTGATGCCTTATACCGTCTGGCCAAGAACTCAAGGCAACATGAGGAGAGACAGGATCACAATGGGAACATGTCCATGAAAACTTCCCCGTGGACAGGTCAAGAAGAGAAAATGAGGTACTTGCATATTGTTTGCTGCATATTTCTGTCTCTATGCTTCTGTCTTATCCGCAAACTGGGGCATTAAGGCGGTGGTTGCTTGAAGTTGAATCCAATAGTTTTTTGTTGACTGTTTTTTTCTTGTGAGTTGATTGTGGTAATACTGTCAATCCAAACCAATAGTCGGGCAGCGGCATTTTATTGGTTTTGGCCCAAAATGGCTTCTTTCAGAATCATTTTCCTCCTTAATTTCTGTGAAATGCTAAAACAGTAACTTGTCTGCATACTTGGACCAGATGTATAATAATAGCCCTGACCTTACCTGTTGTCTTCATCGGTTTTATCTCAGTATCATATTGGTTACGGTTCTTTGTAAGGATCTGGAATCAAATTCAATCAAGGATTCAAACATGGAGGACCCATTGTTATTTATATTTGCTGATATAAACTAGTGTGGTTACCATCTGGGCAATCAAGCCTCTTCTATTTGCTAGATATATATGTGTGTCCTTGTCCTTGCAGCATTTGCAGTTGAGCTGTACATTGATCAATTTTTTTGTTTTTTATATTCAGGCCTGAAAGAAGACAAAATATGGAGTTGGAGACTAACATCATTGACAGAACTGTCGCAAACCTCATGTTCAATAAGATGGACATAATAACTGAACATGACTTTCCTGCATCAGCATCAATAAGTTTCAGAGAGGAAGCTACCAAACCACTGAACTACAAGCCACAAAGCAAATCTCCTCCTGCCTGTCCATTATTCTCAAGCGATTGTGAGGTTCCAATCCTATGTCAAGGAGAGACTAAAACAAGCGATTCTCGATGTACACAACCCAATAATGTTTATGGTAATGTTTATGAGATGCTGGTTTGAAGAATGACAACCAAATAACGTTTATGGTAATGTTTATAAGATGCTGGTTTGAAGAATGGCACGAAAGGGTGTTCGGACGAGGTTCCATCGAATATCAAATTAAAAGAAAGCTTGATATTCGTTTATGGTAATGTTTATGACATGCTGGTTGGAAGAATGACAGGAAAGGGTGATTGGAAAGGGTGATCGGACGAGGTTCCATCGAATATCAAGTTAAAAGAAAGCTTGAAAAGTTCTCTGGATTATCTTCACTCCTTAAATGTATATATGCAAAATGATTTAATAGTATGTATGCTGCTAGGTTAGAGAACCTTACTGAATTCACTAGGCTCAGTTTTGAAAGTTGCATAGAAAACATTATAGTAACTTCCTTGCAAAACTGTATATTCGTTTCTTATTTTCACTTTTAATTGAAACATAGTATTGCAAGTCCTAAAGCTTTTGTAAATTGGTTGTGTATTCATTGCTTTTTGTATTTTTCATGTATTCTTCTAAGATTTGTAATTACCATTAGAAGGTTAACATTCTGTTGGTAAATTAGTTGAACCATTTTTGTCATGCTAAAAACATAAACTCGTTCGGTGAACTATTAATAGTCTTGGGTCAGAGGTGGTTATCAATTAAAAGCTTTCTAACAGCAGCCATTTCAGATTCATATAAAGCTAGAAGCTTGAGGGTGTGGGTGTTTTGTGATCTTAAAAGTTCTCCATTTTTAACGTTAGAACATTCTCAACACTCCAAATTTTACGGGCGTTACAATGCAACTGCATCTTAACCGGACTTATGTTTTATGTTATAGTAAAATCCTAAAAATCGTAAATGCGGGACCCACATAACCAGTGAGCTAAAAAAAATTGTGATTTCTACGATATAAACATATTTATATCATCGCTGCTCTAACTGCATCTTCGATGCAAACGTGGATCGCTTTTATTTAATTATTATATTAGAAAAATGAAAAAACTTCTTGAAAAATGCTTTCTAATATTAATGTCTATTTAGGATGTCAAGCTGAGGTGTCAAAAAAATCAATGATATTGTCTACTACACCTTTTATTTCTAGAGGGTCTCAATGTTAACATTTATTGCTCTTTAGTAATTTGTTGCATATTAAATTATGGTCCAGAAAAAAAGACAGTGAAAGAAGATTTAAAACTAATGTATTAAAGAAAGTTTTTTAAAATTCATTGTCTATAAATAGATATTTAATCACATCATCATTCACACTTTCTGTTTCATAAGAGACATCAGACACAATCTACAGTAGCATCGGAAATGCTCTAAGCATTCTCTTTTTTCAAAGGCCATGTGTCATGCTCCTTCCATAAGCAAATCAATTCAGTGCCTGTAGTATATTGTATGTACAAATGTACAAATGCGTAGGGGTGAGCCAAATTCCGAAGCAAAAACCGATTTGATTCGATTAATCTGTTGACAAGAAAATTGATTCTTGGTTCAAATGATTAAATTTATAAAAGTTGGAGCGGTTAGGTTTAAAACCGTGCAATGAACTCAGCTGGTTTAATTCTGCCATTAACTTCGGTCTGAGTCAATTTCACCCCAGCCGGTTTTAAACCGAAACTCACAATTTACTCACCCCTATGAAAAAACTCCTTCACCGGACAATTTTCATTCCTCATAATTGATTAAAGAAATTTTAGCACACTCACCAACCTCAACGTGCATGCCATAACATTAATCTTTACATCTTCTTCTTCTTTTTTTTTTTTTTTTTTTTTTTTGGTGAAACTCTTTACATCTTTATTTACACGTACAACCCAAATCCACCACACATCTCCACCATTACACCAACAAAATTAGACCGAGCCACTGGCTAGCTGACACTACCCAGCCTTGATCTGGCCTACCATGGCAATGCTTCTCCACCATCATTATGCTACCGTGGTCTCCAAGATCGCCGTCTTCATCTCGGCCTGGTATTTCTCTCCAACAATCAACAACACTTGTGGTCTTCGAGCAGTTTTTGCAGTCATTTCCAATTATAACAACACCACTGACTTGTAAGATTCCAGGAAACTGACCACGACAGAAACATCCCTGTTGGGATACGTATGACCAGTACGCTATTTGGGATACGTATGACCGGTACGCTATTTGGCCACCGGGAGGCTAGAATCAACCTTGCAATTCAAGAAATTCTAGCTCTCTCCCTATTTTATTGCTTGAATAACAACCGGTAAACTGCTTCAAGGTTTGGGAATGGGGCTAGTTAGGATTGCTTTAGAGTGAAAAAAAAAAAAAAAAAAAAAAAAAGACCGAACGAGAAAACAAAGATTATAGAAGAGCTAGTATGGACGATGTATTGTAATGGAAGAAAATGAGGTTATGGGGTAAGAAGAGAACCAACGGATGAAGATTTGGTAACATATAGTGCAAATATTGCATGTGATATCTATGGGAGCTGGGGTTATACCGGACGACGGATATCAGCCGGACGGCGAACTAACGTACATGAGAGCACATTTTCTTTACATAATTTATACAGTAATTAATTCATGCTTCATTACATAAAATTACACACAATATCACTATATCTCACATTATTTACATCAAGTGCTTGTAAATAAACTCTCAAGTACTAGTGAATAATTCCATTCCATGCATTACAGATAGAGATATTGCCAAATAGAGGCAGTGCTTAATTAATTTTCCCTAGCTACGCAAACACCTTGAACTCAAGACCTGAACCACCCAACTTTTCCTCCATGACTTGTTTCAGTTGCTCCACCATAGAGGGAGACAAATAATTAACCCAATCTCCAATTTCACCTTTCCTGAATAAGTGTCTATTTTCAAAATTCATAATAGCCTTTCCTGTTTTGTTCACTTCTAAATTCTTCAAGTTCTCAAAGCTACAAAGCTTAGCTACCTCTTCAACTATACCTTGTTTCTGTTCCTCCATTGAAAAAGGGCAACCTAGAAATTTAGCTAATTTATTCAAATGGAATGTAATATCTCCTTTCAAGTCTTCATATTTCAAGAAGAGGACTTTTTCTGGTCTTTCTTGGCTTTCTTTCCAATATCCCAACATGTGTTCCCAAAATGGACCAAACCCAATAGTCCCATTACAATACATGTTAAAAGCTTCCTCTATTGACAATGAAGGGAAATTTTCTGCCCCGATTTTACTACAGAAAATCCAAGAAGAGATGAAAGTGTCAAAAGGGTTTCTACAAATATAAACAATTTTGCAACTGGACTTGTTGATTGATTCTTTCACGGCAGCAAATGGGACATGGGTAGCAAAAATACCAGGCTCAGGAAATTTTGAAAGATCAGGAATTTGATTATTTGCATAAATTTTGTATTCTAAGAAAGGAACAAGATCATGAGGATTTGAAACAAGTAAAGGATGTGAATTTGAGTTTAATGGATAAAGATTTCTATTCAAGATTGCAAAAACTAAGGCCTTAAGCCATGTAGTGCCTGATTTTGGTACTGTGGCTAAAACAACATCACCATTTCTTGCTTGAAAATGTTTCCGGAAAGACAAAATGGCTTGAATTTCCTTTGGCTGGCACCAAAAGCCTTGAAATCGATAGATGTAAGGAGTTCTCCAACCTCTTTCTTTAGGAAGAGAAAGAAGCAATTCTTTGCATTCATGGGTTAGCTTCAAATCATCTTCTTCTCCTGTTGCTTGATCTTTTTTGAAATGAGAGAGAGGAATGGGAGAGACAGTGGTTGTGGAAACTGGCATAGTTTTGTTGCTTGTTTAACTATGGATTGGTTTGGTGTGGGAAATTAAGCCTGCACACACTCCTTATATAGGATAACAGCTGCACGTTTATTTCATGCATGCAAAAAAAAATCCTGAGTATAATCTGCTCAGAGATCTTGATGTCTCTAGCTCGACGAAGGAAAGAGAATTTATGCTTTTTCTATTTCGGTGAGCTAAAAGAGATTAATGTATTCAATCTATTGGATTTTTCTTAAATCCAATAGATTAAGTTCATAGCCATCATTTTTTATTTTTCTTAAATCCAATTATTGGATTTTTGAATAAGAAAACTTTAGAGTTTCCCTTTTCCACGTGAAAGAAAGTATGTTGGAGCAAACTTCAATGGCATTAACATACAAATCAAATTACTGAAATGAAATTATTCTAATAGCAGAAAATTACTATCACTTATCAATAAAATCAATTGAGAATATACACATTTATCCTAATATTGAGGTGCCTTTTAAAGAAAGCTGCCATGAAAAAGAAAAAAACACAGAGCAAAGTGGGAATTGGAAGACAAGCCACATGGATTAAATGATGTAGATATGTTATTATTTTTGGCTTTTGCATTTTGTGGGTACAGTCTATGAATGACATAACTTGCAAGTTATGCTTACTAATAAACTAATTATTATTATTATCTAACTTTATTTTTATTTGTAAAATTGATAAATCAATATGTAAACGTCATCTATTAAGTATCGATATTGATTGATATTTTTATCGAATAATTTCTCGATAACTTGTACTAAAAAACGCGTAAAAAAATAGGGTGAGATTAAAATGAAATAAATAATTTATATATTGAATTATGAAGTTGATTTGTTTCAGAATTGATAGTGAATTTTCAGTATTTCATCAAACTTCAAAATATTTTTTAATTTTTAAACTAACCAAATTCATTTAACAGATGAGATATTCCCATTTTAGGATGTAGAAAGGTTGCTGTAGAGATGGATTTTGGGGTTGTCTTGTCAAAAAAATATCGTGTAGAGCTTTTGTCTGGGTATCTCCTTCGTTTGTATTTAAAAAAGAAAAAACACGGATAAGATATTAATTTTAGGATCGACAGGCCGCAAAACATACATAACGACACTTGTTCTTATCCGGCTGTGCCGACTTAAAAGGAATTGTTGCAATCAAATCAGATTTCCAATTTTAGGCGTTTGAGAAATCTTGGAGTTCATGATGTCATACATCACATAATGTTAAAACAAAGCTGGACTTGGTTGGAGATGGAGGTCAGTAAATTTACTTTTAAGTGAGTCCAAACATAGGTTTTAATCATCTCTCTCTGCTTTCAATGAGTTTTATACTGTTCGAGAAACCACCTGAACTGCTTCATAACTCGCCATCGTCATTGGTGATTTCTTGAGCCATTTCAATTTCTCCTTGAATAAACAAATTTTGAAAATTTTGCTTAAGAAGCCACCGATAACTCTGGATTGGGTTATTTTCAATTATTTTTTAGTTAAAAATCTCACAATTCTCATGAAAGGGTACGGTGTCTCATCCATATATATCTCCTGTACTTACCAGTTACCACCAACTCATCATTCAATATGTTCCTATTGCAATGTGTCAAATGTGAAATTCCTATTTTTCCTCTTCTTTATTCTTTAATGAACTCAAGAGTACCCACTAATCTGCTCCTATCCCAAATGGGGAAAAAAGAATAATTATAATAACCAAGTTAATTAACAAGAAATTGCTGTAATTAATAAATAAACTGAATTAACAAAAAGCTAATTTGATTTTGGCTTGTTTGATAGAGGAATTAAGTCATGATGATATAAAACAAACAAGCAAAGTTTAAGCAGATTAGAATTTGGCTTAACTCTATTTATTTTGTAGTTTTGTGCTCTTTTCTAGAGGTAATCTGATTTTTCCTAAAGAGAGTTCCTTTTTGGATAAGAGAATTCGTTTCTGTATTAAATTCTGCAGTTTTTGCCTTATTCGTGATCTTGCTTGGCATGGCAGGTTGATGCGACAGCAAAATTGTTGTCGGCCTGCTTAAACTGTGGCTGAATCTAATCCATTTTTTCTTTATTCAGTAGATGTGATGTGAACTTTTAGATACCATTTTAATCACAAACTTCCAGGCTTTTTAGAGGTGCCTGCCAATTTCTAGCCTAACACCATAACCTGACACGAACATTCCTAACTTGGTGAGGCATAATTGGACAACGAGTTTTTAATGTTTATGGTAGTTTTCATAGAATCTTAATCTGATCATGTTAGTTGAAAAACAGTGGCAACAACTGGGATCATATTTCTCACATGTATTGTGCGAAGTTGCATAATTTATATTCATGAGAACCACTTGATATAAATAATAAGGGTGGTTAAGATTTGGTTAAACCGCTGACGCACGAAAAGATTTCAAATTTCAGACATTACAAAGGGGAACAGTACCTCCTATTCACAGGCTAATAGACCTCCTAACCAAACAAATTATTTCACAAGGTATGCCATCACAAAAGTCAACTAATTTTACTTAAAACCAGTTTTTCTATTAAATCAGAACCTAATTGAGCAAAGGGAGGGTGAGGCTTTTCTTAATAATTTTTATTAAGAATCAAAAAATTAGAATATACAATAAATAAACTGAATTTTTACAATATATGCACCAAATAAACTTTGAAATACTCATTTTGTCAAGTGCAAAACTATCAAATTTATGTATATTTACCTCATATATAGCCATAAAAAGCAATATTTAGATCTCCTGACTCCAATCTGAGGAAGTTGCAGTCTCTGGTGACTTAATTTTTGGAGCATTCTCCTCCTTGATAGGAAGAAGCTTACCAGAATGCAAGCTCTTTGCTATCCAACTGGCTGGCTGCAGGAAGTTACCAACTTTGTATTAATAAGATGTAGAATTAAAACTGAAGAAAGAACAAATTGGTCAATTGGGCATGTAAGCATAACAGGTTAGACACTTTGGAAGCCTCATATAATTCCCAATTGGTCAAAAGCTTCAATATTCAAATCAGTAACGAAAGGAATAAGAGAGAAAAGATAAAGAAAAAGCACCAACCATCATTGGTATTTTCATCTCCAGAGCACAGTGTCTCAAGTGACGTGATGTTCTACTATCATCCTCAGCAACAATAGCTCCCACTGATATCCTTTCAGCGTCAATACTTTGAAACAACCTATGGAGAGTTTTGAACACCTGCCCACCTCCATGCTGAGCAGCTCAACCATTGGAGAACATATTTAGTCACAGTATGAGATCATTTAACTATTAAGAGAGAGAGAGAGAGAGAGAGAATGGGTGAAATTAACAGGAAAAAATAACATTACAATTTACAAAGTGAGCTGCATGAAAGTAGCTGATCGACAAGTCATTGATGAACAGTGATAGTGTTGAAGGTACCACTGTCCTGTCTATTATTTGCATTTGTGTTGTGTCATACCAGGGCATAAATTACTCTCAGGAAGAAGTATTTGGACATTTCATATGAATTGGAATGCATCTCAACTTTTGCCCTTTCCAAGACATCCTTTTATCATGTGAAACCAACAGTCCCTAATGAGATTTTGACACCAACAGTCCCCAATCAGATGCCAATTGTATCAAACTTGCCAAATTGATGTGCAGGTACAGAACCACATATGTTAGCTTGTTTATTACTCAACTTTGTCCATGACCAAACACAAGCAATTTTTTCACTTTCATTGCTTATGATTAAAATGCAGTTACCCATGCATCAAAGCCTGTTCATGGCATTTCACCAGGGTGAAAACAACTTTAAATGATCAGATGGTTAAGAATATGAGATTTAGAAGGTTATGTTGACAAAATGTCCGTCTACAAACACTACTACTAGTAAGGCTTGAAAACTGTTAAGTCACTCTTTCAACTGTAATCATTTCATGGACCAAAAAAAGAGATCGAGCAATTCTAAGCCAATTCCAATCATACAAGTAACCAGAATAGTTTCTAAATTTCATGATTTTTGGGTGGGGAAGTAAGGAAGTAAATCCTTCAAAATCACTTGAGGAATAAATTTCTTCTGCTGAGATAAACTTTACCTTGATTATAGTTGTCAATTTAGTGCAGAAACTGTGCTTTCCATGAAGCATGATCCCTACTCCATCAAAAATACGTTTGCTATTATCATGATTATATGACTTTCTAAATCTTGTATACTGGAGAACAGCCTGATTTGGTAAAATAATGTATCTGAAAAGACAGTCATGAATCAGTAAACCATGGAAAAGTCCCTAAACTCTAATCATATTGATTAAAGTTGAGAGGGAAGAAAAAAAAATGAAAAAAAAAAAAAAAAAAAAATATATATATATATATATAGCATAACTTACTTTTCAGGAGGTACAACAGAATCTGCTGCAATGGAATCAGCAAGCCATTTTACATTTAGAACGAGGGCATTCACTGCACAGCCGTATAAGAATTTGGAAGTTTGTAGCTGGCAAAAAATATTAACAAGAATGGACAAATGAGTATATCATTAATAAGAAGCTAATACTGTGCAACATAAAGAATACTATATCTTTTTTAGAATTAGATTAAGCTGCAAAACAAAAATACCATATCTCACTGGCAGCAGAAGTTGCAAAATGTTTTACTTCAATACCAGTATCATCAATATTTACTAATTCTATGGCACTCTAGTCCAATGGTACCAGTTTCAGCTGCATAACCGTAGCAACTAGTATGCAACTGAACCCAGAGCTCCATAGTTCAGAAGTAAAAAATTAAAAAAGAAAGCCTATAGAAAGACACCAAAGGAAAAAGAAAAGGTTCTGGTTAAAACTAACCTTCTTTGAACATAAAACAATAGGAAGCCGCTGGAAATTAGATTTTAACCTTCTGTTGGCCCTAGAAATTGAAGGGGGACATGGGACATCCATGAGAACCATGCCACCATAATCTTGTATTAGTCTGACAATATCTCTTTCCTTTTGACTAGAAAATCCTGTAAGCAAGAATTCTAGACCATGAAACATCGGTCTCTTTGTAACATTTGTATAACCAGTCAAACAACTTTTCGCATCTTGAGCCTGAAAATCAGACCACATCTTGGAATTTTTTGACCTTTTATTAGCTCTGACAGCAAAACCTAATAAACAATATCAAGAAAATAATAAAAAAATGAACATATGAGTTGATAACTTTGAGGAGGTGATTGAAAACGTATATTAGACAAACAACAGCATGATCTTACAATCTTTTTTTGAAGTTTCGGGCTGTTGGACATCCTTATTAAGCTCAACTTCAAGTTCTGAGAAACGAACTTGCTTTCTAACCAAATTTGAAGGACTAGGGGGATTGTTCAACTTAGAGTTTATCATTTGAACGTTTTTTCTTTCAAAAGCCTTGCTTACGGTTCGTTTTGAGACAATCTGTACAGGATTTTTCATTCCAGGTACAGCTTTAACAGGTTCAGAAGGGTTCAGGCGGCAGCATTTCCTTCGGTTTAGAATAAGCGGTGATATCGTTTTCACTGAAGGCTGGACTTGTTGCTCAGGCAGCTCAGCTCCATCTTTTGCAGGTTCATCATGATCTGCAACTGGACTCTGTATAACAGTGGGACCATGATTTTGTTCATGATCTTTATCAACAGAACACTTAATTTCAGGCCTAAGAGGCAAGAAGCATTTAGAATTCCTACGATCAGAAGAACTATGAGAATGCACATTCTGTTTCAACAGAAGCGGTTCTCCAACATGTTCTGATGATAACTGTTGAGTCCGGTATGGTCTCTGTGCCTTCAAAATGACATCATGTTTTGGCAAGAATGTGCTGTAAGTTTTAAGTGAGGTCAGCTGCATTCGAACTGGGGCCTCAAGACACACACCAGTACTTGTGGGCACAGCATCCACATCCACATAACCATTAACGTTAACATTAGACATCCTCTGGACATTGTCTAACCTAAGTCCTGATTCTGTGTTGAAGCAGCTTTGAGCATCAGCTTCTCTATCATCTTGATTCTGAGCTAAAGGAACACTTGCATTCTCTGAAGAGATACTGCAAGGAACAATAGAACAAAGAGGATCCACCAAGGATTGGTCGGAAGATCTAACCTCTTGGGAACTCAAAATCCCTTCCTCAGCTTTATCAAGTGCATCTCCAAAAGGTATGCTGGAGGAATATACTATCTTGGACCCAGAATCATGTTTTTGCACACAAGAGTTTTCATCTGCAGCATATGCAGATTCCGAGAGAAAGCTTGTCTCGCCATTAAAAAACTCTGGTATGCCTTTAGTGTTGTTTTGCTTGAAGTTTGCAGAAGCGTCTGATTCCTTCCAAGAAGGAAAATGAAGAAAGAAAAAAAAAAATACCAACACAAAGAGAACAAGCAGTCAGAATAATTCTATATATGCATATAAAGTAAATAAAAGAAGAGAAGCAGAACATCGCAAAGTCCAAAACAATTGACAGCAAATATGCAATGTGAGGAATCTTGTTAATGCATACTAGATTACCGAATGACTGAACTAAACTCGAAGGTCTCAAATAAATGAACAAGTTTGAACAAAAAAATTTCAGTATATGTTCTAACTGAACAGAGATAATAGTCCTCACCTTCACCATCCAACCACCAAACCAGCGACTTTTGAATGTATCTGCACTTGGAGAACATATTCTATCTTCTCTTTCTGCAGGGACAATGACCAAAAAAAAAAAACAGGAAGTTAAGCAGAGACAGATATCTCTCAACATTAGTAAGAAGCACAAGGAAAGAGACAGCATAACCTCACCGGCATTTTCTGATTTACAAGCAGGAGATGAGTTTACATCAACCTGAGGCGAAATGTATATTACAGCAGAGTTAATACTTTGAAAGCCAAAAGGAAATATAAGTGAAAGAAAAGCAGCAGGCATAAACTCCAGAACCTGCAGAGCTTAATTTTCATATTTACTAAATGTAAATGATATAAAAAAAAAATCCAACTAATTAAAAAAAAAAAATGGAAAAAGCAGATAAACAAATACAAAACTTTTCCATTTACCTATCTTATTAGGATAGATAAGTTGGAGGCTAAAAGGGAGAAATCTTTTACCTGTGCCTCAGCTGAAACATGTGAAACTTCCTCACCTGGCTGATATGAAACGATATCAGCAAGGCTAGCCAGTTTAGAAGTGTTCAAGCCCAAATCCGAACCATCAAAAACATTATCTTGAGCCTTGAGCTGTACATGTGTGGAGCCATTGAGATCCCTATAATGATTTTCTAAAGGAGTATCCTTCACTTGACACATATCTGAATTACAAGCATGCTGAACATCAGGATCACTGAAAGATAATCCCACATCTTGGAAGGCACTCTCCATAACAGAGTCATCTAAGTCCGAAAGGAAATCAATCTCATCAATTTCTTCAGATGAGCAGAAGATTCCATCTTCTAGACCCTTCAATCGTGCTTTCTTAATCTGGAGTGCAGCTTCAAGAATATTTCCTGTTGAGAAAACTTCTACGGCTGACCCACTCCTCATCAACTCATGTATAACTAATGCTTCAGATGCAGCTATACATAGTTCAACTGCATCACTGACCTCAGCATTTTTTATGTCCCTGACATTGAATTTTTCTTCACGAACTCCGCTCTCCCTGTACTTGGCGGAAGATGAAAGACCAGTAATCTCTACGGCTAGTGGAATGTCACTTTTTACTTCTCCATCAGTACTACAATCAACTTTTTCTACAGACTGCCTCCCAATTTCTTCATTATTGGTTGGGGATTGTTGACCAACATTCCCCACAGCTATTGGGACAGAATTTAGAGGTGATGCTTCTACTACAACATGGTTATCATTCACTTTTGATAGATATGCTTTCTCTTGAGAGCCAGCTGAAGTTTCAATTTGTTGCAATAACGGAACTTTGTTAGAACCATGCATGGGTTGAGATGCACATAAATACTGGCTTTGGCTTTCGAGCGATTCCCCATCTGAAGAAAGTCGTAAACATAGGTGAAGCACCTATGCAATATCAGAGACTTAGTTGAGCTTCCAAACAACCAATTCTAAACAATATAACAAACATTTTACAAGTTTAACTAATCAATCACAAATAAAGTGGTTAAGGACTTACATTTCCTGGTGATGGGGCAACACTATATTGGGAAGTATCTTCTCCAGACAAAAATAAATGGCAACTATTATGTCCACCCTCTTCTCTTGACAAAATTTCAATTTGACTGGTACTAGTTTGGGTTTCCTTTATGCGGTTATTAGTAGCAGATGCCTCTACCTGAAGATTTTGAAGCCAAGTAGGTAGCCAAGCAAAATCCTGAAATCAATTTCAATCAGACCAAATATTCATCAATTTTAAGGAGAAATAATAGGATGAAGAAACGGAATAACGGGTAAGGGATAAATCCTGAATGCACTGCAGATATTGAATGGTATTGCTAGTGTTACCTCGGAGAACTGAGGAGGACGAAACCCTAAGCTGGTCATTGAAAGAGCGCGAGAGGAAGTTTCGCGCCATAAAGAAACCGGAGAATCAGTTAAATAGTGTTTAAAATAGGACGTTTGAATAATTAAGGAAGAAAACAAAATTACCCTAAATAAATTAACAAATTTTATGATTAATTAAAAAATTTCAGTCTAATTTTAATTATTCTACGGACTTTAGTACGAAATAAATGCTTTCATTTTATCATTTTTTATAATTTTATTTTTTATAATTTATTAAGAGGCCTAAAAATAACACTTACAGCAAAAATAATACTCTCATTGGCTCATCAAATTAATAAAATCCCCAAAAGAATTATGGACATTTTTTATAATTTCATTATAAGTTTTTTTTTTTGTATACATGGAAGGCCCAATAAATCGAAATAAGGCTATACAATAAAATAAGACTACACAACAGTCAGCGGTCATTTCTTTAAATAACATTCACTAAATTATTAAATTTTAATATAAGTTTAAAACTTAGAAAATTTAGATTCTCATTGTATAATTTAGAAAATTAATCAACTGTTAGTAATAAAAAAATCGTTACTAAAGGAAATTTAATTTGATTTTTGATAAAATTAAAAACTTAAATACAAGAGCTAAATTTAAGAAAAAAAAATATAGTAATTAAGGATTACTTTTATTAATTCAATTAATCTCAATATTTGATATTTTTATTGATTATAGAGTTATTAGATAATAAAAAAATATATCTTTCAGAGAAATATAAAACCAATCGTCTAAAATTCAACTGAACCACTTGAGCTAGTTTCCAAGCTTTCACGGATATAATTGAAATAAGTATAAATTTCTACTTATCCATATATTTCAACTAAATTATTGAAAATTCATATTTAATTTTTTTTATCGGAGTCACCATTATAATTTGGATAGATCATTATTTGATTTGAAATGTCCGACTAAATACACTCATTCACAATTTAAGATTGAGAGGATGATAAATATAATCGCTTTAGATTAAAAGGGATTGCTCTCTCATCCAACCTTTGAACACGGGAATGAATGCTTTAAAGCACCTGGTCCGACATCGACAACTCCAAATGAAACTACCCCAAACGATTAAAAAAAAAAAAAAAAAAGACAAGAAAAAGATGATAAACACGATAATGGATTATCATTAATTGTCAAAACAAGTGATCCAATTCAGCACATTTATGTCTTCCATACACAGATGCCAGATAACTTGCTAAACTTTAGAAACACTTTTGGAGAGAAATGCCAATGGAAACTAACAGTAAAATGGAACAATTTCACCATTTTTTCAGAAGTAGATTTCCCCGTCGAGTATTGCAGCCGCAAGCCTCTAACAACTCAGTATAGAATATGAATCTCTCATCTCTTTGCCTTGACAATCTTGAAATATCAATCAAGTATCCACAAATCTCATGCACTTAAGTGAGCAGCATTTTGGGGTATCGATGATTATGCTTCATCAAGTTTCAGACGAGGAATAATATTCATGGATTGGAGTTCCTGTGGCAGAAATATATATATATATATAATTAATAGACAAGATGGCAGAAGCCAGACAGTTAAAAGGATCATTGCAAATAAAGGACTGGAAGAACCTACTCATTAATGAAAAAATAGAAAACATTTAGATGCATGATTTGAATGCACCCGATCTACGAATGAGATCATAAGCACATCTGTATATGCCTTAAATTATGATATAATCAAAATATGCGATAAAAAAAATTCTAAAACCCACAAGAAAAATCTATCATAAACAATTATTAACTCGATTATGATGCAACATTCATCCATCATAAGTTCTCGTAAAGTGTATGTCCGCATAACATCTTTCTAACATGCACTAAGACGAAATAATCTTCATATAAATATAAAATTATTAATAACAATTGCTCACATCCACGTTATAGATAGCCTTGCAATGAAACCTAAATATGCACAGAGGAATGCAGAAGCTGGGGCATACATTAAAGATTTTACCTGAAGTAAAAGCTTGCAAGCATATGGCAGTTTCATAGTAGAAATATTATCCCCATTTTTACAAGTGGAACAAATCCCAGATCTCAGTTTCTGATTGAAATATCCTAACAAACCGCAAACTCTACAAACCTGCAAAAGACAAAACACGCTATGAACCATTTCATACTCATAAAACCACTTTTTATACTATGGTTTACATAAGATATAAAATAAAATGTAGGACTAGCACTTCATCTTCCTATGAGTCCTCAAGTCTCCAGCCTTCTTACAAATCATTCAATCAAATTTAACTTGCAATATGATAGTCAATGGTGGAAGTATCCATCTTACTAACAAAAAATCTCAAGCAAAAAATGTCAAAATGCACAAGCCAAAACTTTCCATCATGTAATAAAGCATTAAGTTGCCACTGCAGTGAAAGGGTCAGCTGTGCAGTTTCTAGTGAGTGAACATGGAACTAATGATCAAGTAGTGTAACCTGAACTTCAAAAGGGTCACTAGAAATCATTAGACGCTCAAAAATCAACATGCTAGCACCATAAGCAATCAAACAATCACGCTCCATTTCTCCAACTCGAAGTCCTGCAAAATGAATATTTATTATAAGGCAATCGTGAAATGAAGTGAACTTGAATTAATATTGGGGAGGGCAAACCTCCATTTTTAGCTCTCCCTTCAGTAGGTTGTCTAGTCAGCAATGTACGGGGTCCACTACCTCGAGCGTGTATTTTATCTAGGACCTAAGCATAAAAAAGAACAATAATAAATAGAAAATGCATGTTAAGGGGGCTAAAACTTTTGAATGGGCAAAGAACAATTAAATATTACTTGATAAAAGAAATGAGAACATTATGGCAGAAAGGAAATACTATAACCTCAAAAGAATCTGACAATCTAATATTATAATAAAATGAAATTTGAATATTTTTGAACGTCACACAATGCATGTGCTTCACATCAAATGATCATTATACTTCAATATGAAAGCATAAAATTAAATCTGGTAAAATAAATATAACTATGGAAACAACCTAAGAATTAAAATCAAAATTGAACAGCAGCAAAAAAAAAAAAAAATCTAACCATGTGTTTCAGCTTCTGGTAGTAAATTGGCCCCATAAAAATGTATGCTTGTAGCGGGCAGCCTGTGATGCCTGGAAAAATTAGGAATATCAGTAGACATGAAAAAATAGACACATACTCATTTACCCATCCATTATAAAGAATGAGATGAGCTCAAAGCAAAAGCAGTACAACCTGAGTAAATGAAGTCCTTGCCATTGTAGCTAAAGCCGCGATCGACAAGGGTTTGGCTGTCATACACAAGAAAAGGATTTAAGAATATATGATCCAAGAATTCTTAGAAGCCATACTAATGATAAAGAAGCACCTTATGGTTTCCACCCTGTCTGCATGACCACTTGGTTCACCAAAAGCACTACCATAATGAAATCTACCGCATGAAACCCCGGCTTTACCACCGAGAAGTTCTATCATCTTTCCAACAGTCATTCGACTAGCCAAAATAAAACAATATAAAAATAATAATCAACTGCCAAGCTTGTGATATAGAGATAATAAAGCTGCAGATTTAAGAAACTCAATACACAGAAAATTTAGATAATTGTCAAAAACATATTAATAGATCCCATAAAAAAGAAAAATAGCAGATGATAGTATGATTGAACAAATTTTTTTTGTGAACCTAGTAGCAAAATGACCACAGCTCATAGCCTTATCATATCTTATATTTGTCCCATTTTTCATCCTGTTCCTGCAATTATATTCTCATGATTTTACAATTAAATCAAACACAATGAACTGATGATAGCACAGCACTTTTTTGGTTGATCAACTCAGTTAAAAATACAACAACTAATCCCACTTCACAAAGTCTTTGTAGACCCATATTCTTTTGATTAATTGAATCAAAATAATAAAAGGTTGAAAGTAAGAACATGCACCGGCGAGGTTCTATACAGACGGTCTACACAAAACCTAAATAATTGAAGTTGAAGGTGTTATCACACAATGATAGATTGCATGCCAGAGGCCCACCTACACAAACTCCACACAGAATCCAACTGAAGCCAAAAGGTTTGCACAGACATCATTTATTGAGGAAGCAAGGATTTTGCATCAATAATCCATGAATAAATAAATATTTTATTTTGCTTTCTATTTCACTTTTCAGTAACTTTCAGTTAAGTATTTTGAATTCGAAACAAAAATAACCCAATCATTCTTTATAATTGGATTATAATCTGTTCTTGTCATTCCTTTTTAGTCCGCACGACACAAAAATGATAAAGAAAAGACAGGAAAGCATTACCTGGGAAAGCCATGAGGGTTCATAATCAAATCAGGGCAAATGCCACGTTCAGAAAAGGGGAAATCTTCCTGTGGAATGATAACTCCACAAACACCTTTCTGCCCATGCCTGCTACTAAACTTGTCACCAAGCTGAGAGAAAAAGTAAAACTAAATGATGAGCACATGCATGCATAAATCTTTATAGCTATATTGCACAAATTAAAAGAGATTAAAACCTTTACCTCTGGTCTACGGGTATGACGAATTATGAATTTGATACAAAAATTGTTATTCCTGTCTGAACAAAGAGCAACTCTGTCTACCACACAGGACTCCCCTTCAGTGTATTTGTATGCATTATAGCTAGGCTTGTATTTCCTGGATATTGAAAAGGGGTAAATGACAGTGATTAAAATGATAATAATAATAACAATAAGGACAACCAATCAATAAAGGACCAAATTACTGACATGTCTGCTAATGCTGCAGCTGATTTTAACGGCCCCCTTGTTTCCACTGGGCACTCCTTATTGATATAAATATCATTTGCTCTAATAATTTCCCCAGGAGCAGCCATTCCATCATAATCTAACAACTACAATATAACAGACTTTCCATCATGATCAATTTAATACCATAATAAGAAATAACTCGTTACATTTGTGCAGGTAGAATTGCCAACCAGGCACCACCACATGAGATTCACTTTTCACAAATTATAATAGCTGAAGAATTTGAGAGAAGACATTTGGGAGGACAGTCAACTTGCCCATATTTCACAGGAATAATTGAGAAAGATTTCATTAGACCTTATGACATCATCCAACACAAGGAAGCATAAAAAGAGTAGGAGGAGCATATAACCTGAAAGAAATTAAGTGTCTTGGAAAGATAAGAATGATGTGGAATGTTCCACAAGACCTTGAAATTGAAGAAAAGGCTAGCTAAAGACTAAAAGAGGATTACCAACGTTCCTATTCATAAGAACAAGAGAAATATGAAGTTCTGGGATAGAGTACTGAAGCCTAGACTAAGGAATAAGATATCGACTGATCTATACTATCCTATTTCATTTCACAATACCAAACTTCCCTGGCATGTTCAAGGAATTAAAGATTTTATCTCAAGGTAATAATTACTTCCTCTTTAACTTCATATTTTGTATTTCTTGTGCAGGAAAGTAGAATGTTTATGTAGAATCTTCATTATTTAAGGAGTCCATGTTTGTTAGAAAGTTTTTTTTATATCATACCTAATCCAGTCTTCCATTTAACGCGTTTACAGTATCACAAATATTAATGTTTTTCTCTTTACTTTCTTCTCTCTCTCTCAATTGATGGATTCCTCAGGATGAGAGTTGGCTTCACTAATGGTCCGAACACCAGATTTGAACATGGGCTTAAACAAGTAACTCTGAACAGAGAAAAGATAGTTTACAGATTTTCTGGTCTGGTCTATTTCCAAACATCAATAATGACTGATTCTATAAAATGCAATTTTTCTTTCTTTTAATATTTGTACTCTTCCAGAAAATGGCAAGCAAAAGCAACAAACTAATATTGTCCAATAAATAAATCAACAGAGCAAATGAGGATGAAAATAATGCAATAACTAAGAAATGATTGAGCAAGAAAAAAGGTATATCATCATAATATGCATTACCCTCTCCTTTTCTTCAGTCTTTCGTGGCCTTACTATTCTATCTTCTGCACCATTTTCATACTTTTGAATGGTGGCAGTGTACCTGTTTGCAGAGCAAGCAACCACAAATACTTCATTAGTGCCAATAGAACACTGCTGGAAAATGCTAGAATGATAAATTCTGCAAGCACAAAAAATCGAAAAATAACAGTCTTAAAGTTATGTACTTCTTCAAAAGAATACAACGACCAAAACCACGATCCAAAGATGCCTTGTTCATGACTATTGCGTCCTCTATGTCATAACCACTATAACTCATCACAGCAACAGTTGCATTCTGACCTGCCCCAAGCTTATCATAACCAACCTGAAAGAAACTTATTAGTTCACAGCCCATCATCTCAAGCCATAACTGCATTAATTTTATGCAGCACAAATTACCAGTTCAATTGTCCTTGTTGTCAACAGAGGCCGCTGGGGATACACCAATAGGTAAAGCAACGAGTCCATCCGAAATAACTACATAATAACACCTTTTAAGATAAAAAAAATAATGCACACAAAATATTTTCTGATGATTGAACTTGCAGAAAATCAACAAAAATAAGTACTCCAAAATTGTCATAACTAATTATCTATTCATTTGGGGCAAGGACAGCAGCAACAAAAAACAATATAATGAATTAACATACAACACTCTACATGTATACCAATGCTTCAGGAATAATTTAATTAATCCTAACATGTATTGTCCAGTGAAGACGAAGCTTAGTGATATGCATACGCAAACATAAAATGAAACTGTCAGCATCTTAACAAGTATTAAGTCTCAAACCTACATGCTTTTGGTATATTTTTAAAATATTTATGGAAAGGTTTTAGCTATTCAGGATGGAAAAAGTAACTCAACTAATTCTTTTGGATCAAAATTATATCAGGCAAAGGGGGGAATGAGCAGGAGTTACTAAACCATTCCCATACAGTTCTCTCCTTATTCAGTTCATGCTCATAGCCTCTTCCGCAATAAGGAAGAAATATAACTGTCTCATTGTATCTAAGCAAAGTTACAGACATAATCAGCTCATAATCTTGGATGCATGGCTTAAATTCATGGAACACAAGTTATATATAGCTCATCCTTGGACTATGTTTAGGCAAAAAATTACCAAATATTGTCAGTCTTCGTGATTGAAAAACACAGTGTAGGTATGCAAGAGCAATAACAATTATAGAAGTAATTAGGGTAGTTACATGAGACAACAGTAATTATCTGAAGAACACATGAAGTTCCCACCATATGGTTTGTGAGTATATAGATAATTCAAACAATTATCACGTGAGAGAAGATACTGGAGAAAATGTTATAGCAGCAACAAAATGAAACCACATTAGGAGAACAGCAGAAGCCAATCAACAATTAGTTGCATTCCTGCATAAAAATGATGAAGCAAAATCACTTGCCTGGTTGTATGCTATGTTTCCCATCGCTTGCTTCCCCATAGCACACTGTTACATGAGAAAAACCTGAAGATAAGGTGAAAGTTTTACCTCATGTAAATGTGGCATGAATATTAGAAACACAATGAAACCTGATATGTATTTCTTGGTGACTGATTATGATGAGGAAACGGTATTAACCCAGCACAAACTCCTAATATGGTGAAAGGCTCTATCTCAATATGGGTAGTCTCAGGTGTAGCCTCCCCTTCATACAAAGCTATCTGAAAAGGAAAAAGTCATTCACTGAAATGCTATCATCTATCTAGTGCAACTTGTACTTCCAAAAAGCAGGAGAAGGGGGATTCAAATATGGAAGAACTTCACCACAGCTAAAGAATTTGGAGACAATTAAATGTGAACTAACCAGAGCATTGTTCTCCTCATTGACGTCAAGATATTCGATCAACCCCTCGCGTAAGAAGTCATCAAAAGTTCGAACTCCATCCTTAAAGAAAAGAATACAGAAAGTTAGATTTGAAGCAACCACTCTCAGAACATATAACACATAGATCAAACTCACCAGCAACTCTTTCATATGGTGTTCTTTAATCCTTGAAACACCTTTGTCTGCAATAACGAGTGGACGACAAACTCGACCCCCATCGGAAGCAATGTACACAGCATGCTGAGAAATGATTTTTGTTCTCACAAGATCAGGCTTGCTAAATATTCATAAGAAACAAAAACTCAAAGAGGTGACTCAATTATAGATGTACAAAATTGAAAGTGACAAAATTTTTTCTTTCTTTGTCTCCTTCATTTATTTATCCTTACGCTTAACAAACAATACAAACAAGTAGAAGCAAAAAATTTGCAGCCACAAGCTTCACAGAATTCTTTATTACAATTGCTCCTGACTTGTTGAATTGACCCTTCAAAAGACTCAGTAGGATTTTAGAACTACCCAACAATTCAAACCTAAGTCTTAAACAGATTCTCATCCTTATGCAACTAGAAACTTTCCTCCAAACCAGCGAAATTTTTATTCCTGTATTCTTCGATGAGGTAGAGAAGAGGTTTAAATTGGATCTTAGGACAAGGAAGGAAGAAAATGGTGTTGAAAATAAAGAATGGAATGGTGTGGAAAATGGGTTTTTTTTTTTTTTTTTTTTGACGTTGAGGATGGCAATGGGGCCAACACACCTGATGTGGGAGATGCAATATTCACGAGGATGGCAAAGGGGAAATGAGTATGATTGAAGAAAAAGAAAGTGGGCACTAGAGTTGGAAAAGTCAGGTTTCAAGACATGTGAGTGAGTATCGTGAGTGAGTATTTTCAGTGAAAGTTAATGTTGAGGATGTGAAAGACGAGGTGTAAGCTACTGAATATAATGACCAGACGAGTATTAGCATGAGCAAGAAAAAGAGAGACAAGAATGATAATAGAGTCTGACAGAAGAGCAATTTTGAAAAGAATCTGGACGATGAAGTTAATGGGCATGACGATTGGCATGTAGAGGAGTCTTCTTCTCGCTTGTTTGCCATAATAGAAACATGATTCTGGCACTGTAATCACGTGCTTTTAGTATTTTACCTCCAGAGTCATATATAAACACCACACTACCTCATAAAAGATAAACCCTAACCTGTCCTATTCAGCAAAACACATGTTACACTTTTTAAATACATAAGAACAAACTTCTTATTTTGATATCATATTTCTACACAATAATAAACAGCGCAGAAAAATTACCTGCTTCTCATTCACAAAGACAGACACAAACTCGCCTATTTTGCCAGCTCTTCGCAGCTTTCTCAATGCATTAGCAAAATGCTGAACAAGGGTTTTGAGTAGAAGGATGAGAAGAAAATTAGCGAAAAAGAACAGAAGAAGTTTTATACAGATCCACACATCTTAATTAAACCATTATTTACCTGAGGTCTCCTGTGCTTGCCGAGAATGAGCCCGTTACATATAACCAGAAAAGAATTTGGTGTGTGAAGCTCTTCTCCAGAGAGAAGTTCTAAGTCTTCAACCCCCAAACAGTAGCACTATTGCATAAACATTTCAGAATCTAATTTTTCTTGTTCTTTTTTCTCATTTGAACTACTCAGAAAAGCATAACACACAAACAGTCACCCAAGCCAAAAGTGTGTCTACACATAGTAATCAAAAACAAAGCATCCAAGTACACTAAAAAGGTAAGAAACAAACTAAGAAACAAACCCTAACAAACTAAGGGCATGACCCCATCCTTAAGTGTTTCCAAAAAACATCTAAAACATTTCTTTACCCTTCATGAAAAAAATAAATTTTAACCAAAGACATACCAGCGAAATTAATGGACCTTCTTCTTCATCAGTTGTAACATGAGTCATTAAAGCCAAGTTCTTCACTAGCCCACAAGCTTCACCTTCTGGAGTATCACATGGGCAAAGCATGCCCCACTAAAACAAAAATGAAGAATGTTCAGTCAATTAAACAATTTTTTAAAGGGAGGAAATAGAATATAAGCCTAAGTAGCAATAATATCATAATCTGATTCTGCAATATTTTTCAATGTAATGAAGAGATCCACAGGCATCAAAATTACCTGGCTAGGTTGCAATGCTCTAGGTCCACTTACTTTCCTGGACTTCTCAAATTGAGGTGAGACTCTTGTCATCATGCCCAAACTTGCAATAAAGGACAACCTAACTAGCACCTTCAATATAGAAGTCTCCATCAGTTCATTCCACAAACTTAAGATAAAGCAAACATGAAAAGGGAAACATAATATTGTGGGGTTAAAATAGACAGATAACACAACCTGTGTCATGCCTTTCCTGTGCATTCTAAAACGTTTGACATCAAAGTTGCCAGTAGAGAGCGTCCTTTCTAGCCCATTAGTAATACTATCTCTGACTAAATACTAAAATCAGAAGAAAGAAACAAAAGTATATCAAATTAGAGGAACTCGTTCCAGGAGAAAGTTAGCAAGCAGTACTGAATTTTACTAAAGTTAAAAGATAGATAAAACAACAATAAAAAATCCATAATAAGGATGCTATCATGCAAATAAAAGAAATACCAGACACATCATATTGTTTTATTTGTCACAGATCAGAAGCCTTCCATAGGAAAACTAGAACATTCAGATGATTAAATGAACATTGGCATGGATCGACATTGTTAGAGCTCCACATCAGATCTGTCCATCTCCTACTGCTAAGGGAAATCCCTTCATGATTAATTCAAGTCAAAAGCCTCTAGACTGATGCTTTATAAGCAACTGTCTTTTATAGTTAACTTAAAGATAACATTGCCAATTTATTTTGAGAAGAAGCCATTAATATGGAGTGGAAATCTCTCAAGTTGAATCTGGTAACCAACCCTTGCTCAAGCTCCAGACAGCATGCAATTATAGCTAAAAGTGACTCATGGAAGACTAATTCCCTGGCCACTGAATGAAACAGCAATAGTTGGTCCGGAAAAAAATGGTGTGAAACTAGCACTGCAAAATCACAAGTCTCTTTCTACATAACGTGCAAAAGTAAATCCAAAAATTATATTGCTGTCACTGATCTGCAACACTTTGACATTAATAACTTCTATAATTCCTAGTTTCTTAAAATAAGCACGTGCATATTTATATACAGTTATACACATTTATGGGAACATGCATCGATACATGATATTTACAAGGAAGAAACATAAATATTTAGATATGGGGATCAACTAGGCTAGATTCTACACCAATAATTTCCACCACTTACTTGGGCAAGGTCAAACCGGCTAGAGCGGTTTGGCTTTGATAGGACAGCGTCTATTGTTCGCTGAACCTCAGTGATCATTGTCTTAAACAAATCCTAAGATGCAATCAACAGAGAGTCAGCAACAGTGAGTTTGAATAGCATTTTCAAGAAGTATAAATTCCACCTTAATACCTCAAAGAGCAGAGAAATTAGCTGGCCAGAGAGCTCCAATCGCTTGTTACCCACATAATCCTATAAAATTGATGGAAACAATTGTTAGATATATAATCACCCACCAACTGACATAAACAAGGAAAATGATTTCTAAGTATGCAATATGCACAATGTTGAACTGATTTAAACAGATAGAGTATCAAGAGACTAATCCATCGATTTTACCATAAAATAATAAAATATTTTCAGAAGTGATAAGAAACGAAAATTGTCACAGCACTAAAATCAGCAACATGCTCCAAAGAACAGTGCAGACAGTGTAATTGCCAGCTTAAAGCAAGTCATTTCTTTTAAACTGCACTTCATTGCACATAAAAACCATCCTCGATATAAGAAATGGCTCAGCCTTGGTCTGAGGATAAACTGAGAAATATCTCTCTCTCTCTCTCTCTCTCTCTCTCTCTCTCTCTCTATCAAATTCTACTTACTCTTAACTATTTTTTTAAAGCAAAATAATTACCTTATCGTCCATTGCATCCTTGTTTAACATAGCTTCCATCATCCTCCGCAACATTACCGCAACATATAAACATTTTGGACGGAAATTATTTTTATGTACCTAATAGCAAGGTAAAATAAAGGTTAAACAATTGCACAATTACAAAGCATCTTTAAATTGTATATCCAGAGAATTCTACCGGAACATTAGCAAGAAATACATCTCGAAGAATACCCAAAGCTCTATTTTCCTGTTAAAAATATCAAAATATTCCATGTTAGACAACTCCCACAAAGAATAATAAGTATAATACATCCCCAAATAGTTTCAACGATGCATAAAGATTTAGTGCATCTGTGTATATATACATCACGAGAAAGAGGAAGGAAGGACCTTTACATAAGAAGAGCTGAAATATGTAGGCATCTTCACCTGCAACAGCCAGCAATTGATGCGAAAAAAAAAAAAAAATGCAATAGAGTCAACACAAAAAATCAAGCTAAGAAAATATGTGGCTTGAGGTGCTACAGAAATCATTAAATAACAAATTGGAAAATATTTTAAGACAAGCACAGACAATAAACGAACTTCCTAACAGAATATGTGAAAATGATTTCCCTGGAAGATGAGAAAGGCTCAAGCAAAATGATCAGAACCATCGAAGAAAACACAAATAATTCTGATTGCTAATGATACTAAATGGCTACCGTGCCCCAATGATAATGATATTGCATATGGAAGTATCCAGTATGTGCTTGTTAACTATTGCTATCATTAACATATACTGTCCAACTTTACCGGCCAAGTTACAAACCAAGCGCATGTCTGTGCTGATATTGGAGTATATTACAACTACTGGTGGATCTATATTCTACTGTACCCATGTTACAACACATGTTTGATTTCTCAAATACTCAAAACTTATGAGTGGATTGCTGCAGCAATGATTAGTAGTTTAGTACTGTCTCGGAAGGGATTCGTCCGCAGTAAGTTAATAGAAGGGATTAGGTCTCTTTTAATGCTCTTCGACCAATGGGCTTGCATGCTTTCCATGTTCACAGGAACCACAATTGAATCAAGCAAGCAAACTTGCTCAATAAGAAAAGGTACAACCTCAAGTGCAACATCTTTTAACTTACCACAACCACACTCATAAAAAATAAAAATAAATAAATAAAAAAAGCCATGGAGAAGAAAAGCAAATCCAAAGCTTTCTATGGAAAAACTTATTATTCTTGAAAATGGACCAAGAAACAGATAATTGACTGCTAAAGAAAAGCAACCTTTTTGGGGAGAAAAATTGGAAATAGACAGGACATTCATGCATATATAATCAATATGGAACTAATGGTACATTATAGCAACACAAATGGAACAACAACCAAAAAGTCTCCAATAATAGGAATGCAGCCTTTGATCAATAAAGAGAAAGAAACTTATATAAAAAAATGAAATACAGTTCTAGGCCACTTCAAGGTCTTAGTTAGTGCATGTAGTTGAGGAATTAAATGCCAGAATCACCAATATTGCAATTTCGCAAACAAGGTCATCATACCTTTCCTTCAAGGTACTCCAAAGCTTTTTGTTGTGTGTATATATTCAGACTGGCACATTCCTAATATCAAAGCAACAAACTCTAGAGATGAGTATAATACGCAAAAATTACGAAAAAACATAAAAACAAAATGGATAAAATGAGAGAAAAAAGAAGTTAAAAGATGCAAATCACATAATTTTTTTAGCACCAAAATAATAAAATACTGGATGAAAAAAATCACGTGATAAATCCAAAATTTTGAGAAAATAATACCAAACGTACAACGAATAGCAAGTGTCACTGTTTACTAGAGGCACAACATCATAATACAACAAACATAAATGACAAACAGCATTTTTATTATGAGCAACATGGAAAACTAAGCTGTAGAGTGTTGCATTGAAGTAGCCACTTATTTGATGATCATCGTATTGAATAAGCAAATGGAGTACAAAAAAACATGAAAATTGTTAGGAGAAGCAAATTTGATAAAGATGCATAAAATCAATTCAGGAGAATCTTTAACACTTTTCAGTTGATCTGGAGTTCTCTACAAGAAATGAACATGAAGAAAGAAACTGGAAGGAGATAATGAAACCCATACTTGTGTAAAGAGGAAAATAACTTACCCTGAAAAATGAGGAAATCATTTGCTCTAAATCATCAGTTTGAGGCCATAGAGTTTTTTATCATTTTAGAATTCCAAGATGAAATAAGCATGGGGAAAATTATCATTTTTTTTGGAAGTTATTTCCCTTCACAGTTTTATCTAGGGGGAGACTAAAGAAGCTGGCAGCTGTTTTTAACTGGTAACACGTTTTAGTTTTCCACATCAGCTTCTGGCATCAACAAGACTTTGTAATGATACCCTAATGGATCACACGAAAAGGTAGAGACTAGAGAATTATAGGCTTCCAACTTTATATTGAATGCAACATTCTTTAAGAATATCTAAATTAAATCTTATACGGTGTTCCAAAAAGAAAACACCTAATATTTTTACGGCAGAATTAATATGAAATCCCAGATAATCCCACAAGATCCAAAAAGGTTTGATTTTCATAGAGGCAACAGAAAGAGATCCCAGTTTTCATCAGAATATGACTGTGAATTGTTTTCCAATTTTAACATTGTAATCAGGTACATACTCAACAAACAATTGCAAACTTGTTGTGATAGAATCACAAAGTTCGGATTTCCTGACAGGATTCTGAGGTGGGAATGTGACAAATGCTTTCATGCGCAGTTTGTTATCAGAGAATGTAGCATCAAATTGTCTCAGGAGTTCACTGTTATCGACCTAATTTCACAACCAATTACCTCAATAGATGGCAAAAGTAAGGCACTATATCGAGGATCTCTTCCCAACATCTGTACAACTTCTTGATCACTCTCCATTCCCATAGCCTTCATTACCACCATAATAGGAATCTATAAAATATTTTGAAATGTTAATCCCTGGGCAACTATAAAATAGACATAGAAACAAAAATGAAAGACATTGGACATTAACGAAAAGGAACAATAAAAATGAATCTCAAACAAAGACCTTTTTTGCAAATTGATTTAGACACAGATACATCTTCTCCTTTTCCATCTGAATAATTGTTTTGCTCTTTGTAGCCTCCGTGCTACTTGTGACAGATGCATTTATACTGGAAACATATAAAAAACAAAAATAAGTATCCAAACCTACATTTGAAAATAACAACCTCGACAATGATTTAACCAGTACTGTAAACAATATTGCCAAATCTACCATTAAATAACTCTGAGCACCTAGTAACAAAAATAAATTATGGAACGTGCCTGAAGAATATCATGAAGTAAAAGGGGAAAAGAGGCAAAAGAGGAACTTACTTTCCCTTCTTATCATTATCAATAATAATCCTATTCTTTGACAGTTGCTCTTGTATTAAAATAACCTGAAAGAGATTCATAGGGTCAAAACACACCAATAAATACTATCCGCAGAGAGAGATAGGGAGAGAGCATAAAGGCAAGAATGAGGAACACAAGACTAAAGAAAATTGAGTGACATGTATGCTAAATTTAGCATATGCCTGCTGAACATTTTAAACTATTTCATAGATTTCATGATCAAACAAATGAACAAGAACTCAGGAGATTCATGCAAGATGCTGAATTTGAGAAATTAAAGAGGAATTGCCACTTCAGATAGAAGGCTCCTGCAACTAAAGCCATTTTGATATGGCATGTGCGTCTGACCTAAAGTCTTCCATATGATAAATTAATAAATAAATAAAAAATTATAACAGTTAAAAAAATGAACTCACCTTTTCTGTCCCTTTTATGATAAAATATCCTCCAGGATCAAGGGGGCACTCGCCTAAAGTCAACAGCAAAGAGTAACTAACAAGAACCATGCTTAAAAAATAAGCAGGCAATAAAAAAGCGATATTTGAGTTCAATGCACACAAACCAAGCCTTGCAAGTTCAGCCTCATCTTTTCCATATAAAACACAGCCGCGACTCCGTAACATTATAGGCATTCTTCCAATAACAACATCATTCTGCAATAACAAAACTATTTTTAAAATCCAAAATTACATTTTTACACTAATGGAAGTTCATATTACAGTGATGTTCTCAGTACCTTTTCCACTCTGGTTTTCTGATCATGGCTTCCTTGAATATACTCCACATTGACCATAATTGGTGCAGCATATCTATAATTGACAGCACACAGAGATTGAAAAATCTCGATGAATAGATTTATGTCTTTATTGGTTTTACTATCCAAGTATCATCAGTGTAAATGGCTTGGCTATCCCACCTAGCCGAGCCATGCACAAAACTTTTCAAATATAAATACTACATGTATGTACGCATAGAAAGAAAAAGAAGCACAAACAGTGACAGATATTTGTATATAAATAAGTGTAATAAAAATTTAACAAAAAAAAATATCAAGAATTTCTTGCTTCTTCCAAGAATGTCTCGCAACAAGAAAAGATATCCACTATGATGTATATCCCATCTCCATATCACTGAATAGAACAAAACAAAAGCATAGAACAGCAAAGTAAAATCCAGTTACAAATACAAATGAAGATGAATGGTACATACGTCATATCGGCCAACCGACACATATGAGGACTAAGTTGTTCACTAACACCGTCCACTATTACTGAAGGTGTACCAATCCTAACATCTTTGAACCTGAAGTTAACACAAACAAACCACAAACCATATGCCCACGATTAAAAAACATAAATAAAATACAAATAAAAATCAGATTCAAAAATTCAAAAATAATCAGCAAAATGCTTACCTAAGATAAATACCAGGATCAAGACTGGACACAATACGATCATTGGCACGCACAATCTTCTTTATACCAATGTTTACAAAGTAATTAAACGAGTCTAAATGTTGCTTCACCAATCCTCTCACCTAAAGACCATGGGAATTTAATTATTATTAATTTTTTTAATGTCTTTTACTTATATTTCTCTCTTGAAATACACATTATCCATTTATGACAAGTATATTTACCTTTAAGAACTCAGGAAGAAGCTGAAATTTATCAACAGCGGATTTGATAGGAGCAGTAAGCTTTTGCTTATCAATCAGTTGGTCGATCACATTTAGCCTTATTTTTACACAATTTACCAATAATCAGAACAAAACCTTAAGAACAAACACAAACTATATACAAAAGGAGAAAACCCATACTCTTGGTTTCCAGTGGAAGGGTCTGTCTGTATGAGACCCATGGACGATTTCCTCTGATTTTTAATTTACTGTCTGATTTTAATAAAATTGGAATGAGATCAGTTTTTTAATTCCCTCCTTTTCTTCTCAGCCTGTACGCGCCGTCGTTCGGGAAAACGATAGTTCAACTTGGCAATCAGCCTCTCAATCCCTCTGCACAGCGACACAGCAAGTTTCTAATTCTGAGGGCAGCGACGAGGAGGGAAAGGGCTTTTTGCTGGTACATGGACGGTTTACATAAACCCCGTTCTTAAACCCTCCGCTGTCTACACATACTGGGCTGGGCTGGGCTGGAAAAATTGGACTCTTCAGCCCACACTCCAGAAATAAAAAAACATTTTATTTATAAACGGATTTATTTGAGAGCGGATTTTTGAACGAATATCCGACCCGACCTTAGTCGAAGGAAATCTATTTCAGGCCAGTTGTACACGTCGGCTCTGTTTACGTCATACTCTTTTCAAATTTCTCCGAACTCTCAACTTGTTCGTAAAATCTTAACTATCATAGATTTCTGCATTACCTCCATTTCCTCCCTCCTTCCCTCAAATTTTCGTAACCGGTCCATTCTAGCTGCGAGACGACACTCAAAAGTAAGTAGTAGTAAGTATTATTTTGTGATTAGATTGTAGAAAGAATTAGCTGTTGTTTTTATTTAATTATTACATTCTGATGCCGTTTGCTTGATTCTGAAAAGTAGAATTATGTTTGGTTGCCTTAAAATAACTTTGCGGGAATCATAAAAGGCACCATCATTTTCTGTTTGTGTTGTTCTGTTGTTTGTTCGTTGAAATCAAATCGCTTGGTAGTGGGAATAATTTGATTGATTGTGTTGATTTGCCTGTTCTGGTTGTTTTTGTTTCAGATCAGACTCTGCCACAATAAGAAGGATTTGTCTGGATTGGTTTTCATTTTAAAAAAAAAAAATTGGCTGGGTATTTTTGTGATGGGTGCTATGGAAAATATGATGGTAAACAAAGAGGATCGTATACCAAATGAGGCTAAGGAGATTTTGAGGTCCTTGGCGTCTAAGTGGGAGGATGTGTTGGATGCAAGTGCATTGCAGGTGATCCCTCTTAAGGGTGCCATGACCAATGAGGTTTTTCAAATAAAGTGGCCGACAAAAACGAAGGAAATCTCACGTAAAGTTGTAGTGAGGATTTATGGTGTTGGTGTGGAGGTCTTTTTTGACAGGGATGATGAGATCCGGACGTTTGAGTTTATGTCTAAACAAGGTCAGGGACCTCGTCTACTCGGCCGGTTCTTAAATGGGCGAATTGAAGAATTCATACGTGCACGGGTACTTGGATTTTCTTAATTTCAGCTTTTCTTTCGGCATTCATATTTGAGTGATGATATGTTTTCCTTTTTCCCTTAGAACATTTTAATTAGGTATGGCAATCAATTCTGTTTCAAATTGAGTTGTGAACACATTGCAAGCACATTGTTCCTTCACTTTAAATTTACATTGCAAATGAATAGAATGCTTATGTTGATATAGCTGTCAATCTCAGTGTAAGAGATTTTAGTCGGTAAGAGGCATCAAATGTTTAGTGCTATCAGCAGCTAATACTATTCGAAATTTTAACATTTTATATTAATCTTAAGAGACAAAAAAAGTAACAGTTTATGGTTTAATGCCTGGTGATTTAGTTCTGCAGATTTAAATAGGGATCTAAATTTTGAATTACTTCTAATGGAAGAAGGGGAGGAAAGAAAGAAGAGAAAGAAAATGTCATCCCATTCAATCAGATCTTCTCTTTCATTTAAGCTGAAAATTATATTCCATAATTTTTGCATTTCCTTTCTGAAACACTCATTATCGGCCTCGTTCTATATGGATTTCAGACGCTGTCAGCATCTGATTTGCGTGATCCAGAAATATCTGTTCTCATAGCCGCTAAAGTGAAGGAGTTTCATGGTCTTCAGATGCCTGGTCCAAAGAATGTCCGCCTGTGGGTTAGGTTACGGTATGTTCCCTTTTTGTGCTTCTCCCTTTCTGCAAATGAGCTATTTCTATGCATGCCCACTAAAATGAGGTCACAGTTTTGTGATATTTGTTCTTTTGTGGCTCTTGTTGTTGATTTTTCAGAAATTGGCTGAAAACAGCTAGGAGCGTGTGTTCTTCTGAAGAAGCCAAATCCATTCGCTTGGATGCTGTGGAGGAGGAAATTTCAATGCTGGAAAAGGAGTTCTCTGGAGATCAAAGAATTGGTTTCTGTCATAATGATTTACAATATGGAAATATAATGATTGACGAAGAGACAAGAGCAATAACCTTAATAGTAAGTTTCTCTTTGATAGTTAATGCAAATAGTGAAAATGTGAAATATATTCCTACTTTATAAAATATTGGATATATTTTACCTGTCCTAATTCTTCTTCTTCTTCTCTCTCTCTCTCTCTCTCTCTTTTTGTGTTAATCGATAATTGATGTTTGAATCTTCTTGAACCCTATGATCTATCATGGAGACAATGAATAGTTTAAGATATATTGGCAATTTTATATCATTAGAGGAGGCAACCTAATTTATTCGACTTAACTGTAAAATGATAAAATAATTGGCCATGTAATTCATTGCTCTCTTAAAGGATAAAAAATAATAGTTATTTGCTGATCTGTGTAATTATTTTGCTGTTTACTTTGCATACTTCCAATTTCTTGAACCTGTAGTGATGCATTTATTCTGTACCACTTCGTGTTTTAGTTTTAGCAACATAACCTGAATGCAATTTGAAAGCACTTGGTTTTCCTATGATGCATTCAACCAAGTTTGCACTGTACTGCAAGTTGAGTTGTGACTCTGCCTGGTTGAATGACCCATAGGACATTGATGGCGTTACTTTCTCATGGATTCTCTATTTTCTGAGGTCAAATGGAGAAGATGTTTCTGGTAAAAATAGCATGAAACTGTGAATTTTATTCTTGTCTTTTTTTTTTTCTCAATAGTTGTAACAGAGTTGACATATTACTTGAATATGCTCTGTTGGAGACTTCCTCAATGTGAAACTCTTTTAGCAAACTGCTGTTAGCTAACCATGAAAGTAAATGCATGCAATGGTTAAGCTTTCTTTCTATTTGACACGACTTCATCTACATTATTTTTTTCAAATTTTTAGTTTTCTTTTTTGGCTTGAAGAAAGTTTTTCCTGAATCGAACACTTCTCATTTGATGTCCAAGCTTCTTCATTTAAACTTCTTTTTAAAAAAAAAAATTGCAAAACCACTGTGTGTTCTCAAGTACAGATCTGTTTATAGTTACTGTTTAGTTTAAGATCACAGGAGATATGAATATATCAGGCCCCGTGCAAACCTGGTGGACCTGGTCATGTATGCTTGTGAACTGCTAACTCAACTTGCTCTATGTTGCACACACTCTGCAACTTATACCTACATGTAATAATTAGCTGACAGGAAGTGAAATGATAATGTCTTCAATTTTTTATTTTGGACATGAGCTGTTTTCTCATTTCCTAATGATTTTCTTTTTTTTTTTTTTAATTCATAATTATTGATCTTTGATTTATTATATTTCCGATTTCTCAGGATTATGAATATGCAAGTTACAATCCTGTTGCCTTTGATATAGCAAACCACTTCTGTGAGATGGCATCTAACTATCATACTGATACACCTCATATTGTGGACTACAATAAATACCCTGGTGTGTGAACATTTTGTTAATCTTTTTGATGATTCTTTGTTTTTATTTTGCCTGATTGTACAAGCGGCTCTGACATATGCCCCACTATAGGATTGGAAGAGCGTCAAAGGTTTCTGCATGTATATCTTAGTTCTTCAGGTAATAACTTGTGACCTTTTACCCTGATGATTTGAAGTTTTTCGTTGTTATTGCACAGTTAGCTTTTATAACTTCTCATATATCACACGTGAATATGTGCCAGTTGAAATATCCCTTTTGACAAATTTATAGTGATTCGTGAAATCTGAGGTTTCTTATTCCTATTGGAAACTGGTTGTCCAAATTGCTATTCATAAAAATCTATGCTGCAATTTTACAACTACACAAATTATTAAATAGTAACTTCTTAACAGAGCAAATCTGCAATTTCTTGGTATTATTATCAATACTCGGCCATTTTAGTTCATTATATGAGCCATTTTTCATATTCAGATATTTGATAACTAATGTGCTTACATGTTTAAAAGACAAGCAGCCATAAGTGGTATCTTGTCCCAATGCTTATAAAGTAACTCATTTAACAAACTTAACTATGTATTGGTTTCACTATCATCATATTTTATGAGCTACTGTTTTTTATGCAGGTGATCAGGCTAGTGACATTGAGGTGAAGCAACTCCTGGAAGATGTTGAGAAATACACACTTGCAAGCCATTTGTTTTGGGGCTTGTGGGGCATAATATCGGTAAGCTGCCTTCTCATCTTCAGTTTCTTAATTAGAACTCCAGCATTTGTACCTATCATTGTCTTTAGTTTTTAATTTTAATTTTCCTTTTGTTATTTATTTTTCCTTTCAGGAACACGTGAATAAAATCGACTTTGACTACGTGGAATATGCTAGACAGAGGTTTGAACAATACTGGTTAACGAAGCCTAAACTCTTGCATTGCTTGGAGAGTGACAACTGATGCTGTAGTTGATGATTATTCATTATATTATATAGTCGAATCTTAGCTTTCTTGTTCTCAGTGCATTCTATGGACATAGTTATGTACATAAACTTTTGATCTTTATCAAGACTTTTAAAAATATTGATTATTTGCTTAGTATTTCTTTAAACTAAGATAGTTCGGTAACATTTTCACATGTTGTAAAAATAAATCCTGTTTCTACAGAAGATGATGTTGTAAAAACAAATGCTGTTTCTATGGACGATAAGGTTTCTTCTTGTTTTTTTTTTTTTTTTATTCTTTCATTATTATTATTCAGAAAAATATTTTTGGCACAATTTGTATCGGAGCTTCACTTAAGTGAAATGACTGTAAAGCCTTTTAATAAATTTTTTAGCAATTTATAATTTAGATATTGCTGATGTCACTGAAAGAATGTAATTGTAAATATGTATATATTGTATTTGGTTCATATGTGAGATTATGATTTGGTTCATATGTAAAATCATGGAATCAATCCAGATAAGTTTTCGGACGAGTTGAATTTAGCACTTGCACACAAAGTTCCATTATCTCTATTATCGCTTCCAAAAAATGATTTGATGTCCCGATAAAATATCTTTATTACTAGTAAAATCTTATGACAGTCGGTAATCAAGTACGATGGAAAAATATAATAATTTCATTTTTCTTTGCCTTTTCAAATTGTTGAATCTAAGGACGAGAGTGAAGCAACGAATACGATATGTCAAACGGAGCTCCACTCAAAATCCACCACACGTGACCCATCCCCCAAACAAAAGGTCTCTCTTCCAATCAAAATTTCTCCTCCTCCTCCTCTCTCTCGCATTTAACTGCAAAAACCGGAAAGAAACCCACGAGTGCTTTAGCGTCACTGAATTGTGTTGTGGCAATTTTCTGTTATCGTTCTAAATTATCTGATTGAAGAAGAAGAAGAAGAAGAAGAAGAAATGGCATGTGCATCACAGGCAATGATATCAGCAAACACCTGCGCATTCTCTTCCCCTAGACTCTTCAAGAAATACAGAAGCTTAAATAGGCGAAATTTGAAGACTTTCACACTCAGAGCTTCATCTGATGACCCTGATTGTAACGATGAGGAATGTGCTCCTGATAAGGAGGTATAGTTTTTGCTAAACATCCATTCTTTTAACTTTTGATTTCTTAATACATGTATATATATTAAAAAAAAAAAAAAAAAAAAAAAAAAAAAAAAAAAACCCTTTTCAATTTTTACTTCACTCTACTTCTTGCTTTTGTTGTTTTTAATTGAAGCCTTTTACCATCTGTTCTTGTTTTTATTAGCTCAGGAGTCTAAAGGTAGTTTCTTTGTTCTTGAATCAGTGAAAAAATAAAATTAAAAAGAACATGGGAGCTATAAGTCAAAGTTTTTAACTAAAATGGGGAATTAAGGATAAAATAACCCATTTTGAAATGAGAAAAGTAACCTGCGACTTGTGTTTCAATCTGATTTTATTTAGTCTTTATATATGCTTTACTAACTGAGTATAAGAGTTGGAATAAATAAAAAAGATATGTTAGCAGTGGATTTCTGAAGGCATGCCTAAAGTTTAAGATTCTGTCCTAAATTACAATGCAAGAGAGAGTGGTGTTTTTATATTTTTGCTTTCTGTGGTGGAAAAATAGGTTGGCAAGGTGAGTGTGGAATGGTTGGCTGGGGATAAAACTAAAGTTGTTGGTACATTCCCTCCGCGAACTCGTGGTTGGACAGGGTATGTTGAGAAGGATACTGCAGGGCAAACAAATATCTACTCTGTCGAGGTTAGTAATTTGCAAACTTTCCAATTTTATGCGTTGAGTGTTCTTTTTCCCTTTATCAGTATATTCTGTTAAAGTTGATGATTTTTCTCCCTAACACTGGACGTTAGGTTGTTTCTGGCCGAATGATTTAGAATTGATGGTAACTAACAATAGCTGAATACCCCAAGATAACATAAAGATAAATGCTACTCAATTAAATTCTATGGCTTAATACAAGTTGTTTTGGTCCAAAGTTATTGTTCTGTTAATACTTTTGCTGATGAAGATCCTTGAAGAGGTCTTTATTTTTTGAGTTTTCAATAGGTGACAGTCCATTATAATCTTGTAAGACTATGAATGTCTGTTTTAGATCCCAATCGATTAAGTGCATAAGCTACTTCAAAAAAGAACTCACCCCCCACTTAATTTATGGTTTACTGAATGCCCTCTACAAGTGTCTCCCTTTATTCCATGCTGCATATTTTTTACTTAGTAGCTTCACGACTCACGAGGCAACATTTCTTTAAGAGCAACGTGGAAAGGGATGGTTTAACAGAAAACTACTTTATAAAAAGTTTTAACAACTAACAATCAGTAATGGGCAACATCTCAGGAGATCTCTTTTGTACACTCAATTGTAATTCATATATCACCAGGTAATACCCCGGCAGAGAAAATACTCCCAAGATGGTCTGGTACATAAACAGTTTTCCAGCCCAAAATATGAACATTAAGTTTTTGGGCCATGTGATTTGTCCTCTACGGACAGGTTGTTGGACAAGTGGTCTGCCAGGAGCATTACCAGAATGTTTCACGGCATTGTGCCACAGTTTCATGTCCATTTGCAACTGAAGGAACAAAGTGAGTTCTTACGTTGTATTTTCTAAGAGCAATTTATGAAATAGGCTCTCATCAATAGGTTCATTCATCCTGGATGAGCACTTTGAGGCAATTGTTTGCTCCAGGTCATGATCAGTTAAGCATCTAATGTTACATTAAGACATCCTGGGGAAAATATTTTTAATCGCAGATTACATGTTCTGGAGCATTAGAAACTACAAAGAGCAGTATGAGCAAACCATAATAAATGGTCATTGGTATTGTATGGTTATTTTCTGAGATACACAGAAAATTCTTCTACATTTTCATTTTCGTCTAGCAAGGAATCATACTGTTACTCTTGCATCTAATACCATCTGGTATTTCCAGCCAACAGTATATGTAGCAGAAAGTGCAATAAGCTCAGGAAATGCAGGTTCTTCTTCTGATGGAGCTGAAAATACAGCTGCAATTGCTGGTGGCCTTGCCCTGATTGCTGTGGCTGCTGCTTCATCAATTCTCATCCAAGTTGGTAAGAACGAGCCAGTCCAGGTGCAGACTGTTGAATATTCTGGACCATCTCTCAGTTACTATATCAACAAATTCAAACCTCCAGAAATAGTCGAAGCTGCAGTTCCAAGTCAACTTGAACCCGCCCCATCTGTACAGTCAGAAACCTCTGCACCAGAAGTTCCTCAGATGGAGGTTCAATCCCAATTACAGGCGGAGCCTCCAAGTTCAAGTGAGAACAGCATTTCTTAGGCTAATTCATTTGGCTTAAATTCTTTAATTGTAGAAACTTGAGATTTTCTTCTATACCAATGATGTATACTAAATTTAAGGTTTTATATTGCATCAAACACAACAAAATGAAGGGAAATATGCTAAAGTTGCTATTGGCATGAATGAGAGAGATACGAAGAGGAATATTACTAAAGTTGCTACCTGCAACTAACAAATTCTAATTACAATATTTTACTAGTAAATGGCAGTTAATGGAAATGGATATTTCAGGAGACAAAAGTTGGTTCTGGTTATATCATGAATCGCACATGTAATCACTAATTAGTAAATTACATAATTTTAAATTGCTAATCTCATTGGAGGTTTACAGGTATCTTGTGTTTGAATTGTTACTAAAGTTAGCTGTGCTAGCCTATATATTACACATTATAGAAATTAACCTAGTGCACGAAGCATTACATATTTGTGGACCTGGGAGGCATGGCATATTTGTGGCATCTGGGAGGTTTGATGTATGCATTCTTTTCTTTCCTTTTATATACCTTCAAGTTACAATTAGAATAGAAATTTAAAACATAGATTTCCCTTTCTGAAGTTGACATTAGACAAAAGTGAATGATCTCCAGCACTAGCTTGTGAGTGCTGAATCAACTATAAGATATGAACCAATTTATAAATAAACACAGCATAGGCATTTGTGTACCAGGTCAGGCACCCAAATATAATATTGAATTTTTAATCTTTATTATCATGTTCCTTGTCAACAGGCTTGACAAACTCCAGGTATCTCATATAATCAATCTCTTCAGTAGGGCCATCTCCAATTTCTAAATATACTATTTGGTTTTTAATTATCAGGTATTTGAAATTCATTACCCAATTAATCTAGATTTGGCCGGACAAACCTACAAAAAGAATAAAACGCTCTTTTTTTTTTTAGAGTTTAAAGGAATTATTTTATGAGTGTTTAAAAAAAAGAAACTATGAATTCAGATTTCTATCGTCTTATCTCACTTTAAATAATTAAATATTTTTTAATTTCAAGAAAATGAGGCAGATTACCTCGAAATTACCCCCTGATGAACTCTGGATCAACCCAAAAAAAATTATCATGCACTAATCACAATAAAAATTATCAATCCAAGGGCTGAAAATGAATTTTCAATGAACCTCATAAATGCTTTCCCAACCTTTTTTTTTCATTTTTTAATTTCAAACCGTTGAACATTAACTCCAATACCCATTTGTCATTTAATTTTTTCCCGCGGACCCCGGTGGGCCTTGGCCCACTTATCATCAAAGATCACTCTCACTCACTTTTTCCTCCTCTTCATATTTCCTGCTCTCTCCGTTCTCTCTTATTCTGATATTCTCTTCTTTCAGTTTCATACCTTCTCCCCCTCCCTCTCTCACATGAGTACAGCTGATCCGCCGGTATCTGCCACAGGCGTCGGACTTGGTTATGGTATCGCCATCGCAGTTAGCATACTCGTTCTCATCTCCACCATAATGCTCGCTTCTTATGCTTGTGTAAGAGTTAAAGGCAGTTTACGTGATCGTAGTAACAATGGCGATAATGATGACGATACCGATCCTTATAGACATAACCGCCAATTCATGACCGGCGAGCCCATGCTGGTGATTGGACTTGATGGGCCTCAGATCGAATCATACCCGAAGATGGTGTTAGGCGAAAGTCGGCGACTTCCTAAACCCAATAACGGCCCATGTTCAATCTGCTTGTCTGATTACAAGCCCAAAGATACCCTACGGTGCATCCCAGCTTGCCATCACTGTTTCCATGCTGATTGTGTTGATGAATGGCTTAAGATGAGTGCCACGTGTCCTTTGTGTAGGAATTCTCCTACTCCTTCAGCGGTTTCTACGCCTATTGCTACTCCTCTATCAGAATTGGCACCGTTGTCCTTCCACCCCGGGTGATCTTTGTACCAATTGATTGTTCTTTCATTTTTAATTTTTTCTCCTTTTATTTTTTAAAAGCAATCTCTCTCTCTCTCTCTCTCTCTCTTCTTTTATTATTATTTTTTAGGAATGCAGAAATTTAGCTATGAAGTGAAAAGCAACAACTTATAAATTATAATATACACTAAAACAGCAACAAACATGATTCCTTAGGAGTGAAATAAATCTCATTTATGATAAATTTTTGAATAAATAATCGATTTGGCCTAGGGGTGAGAGAGCATTGATTACAGATCAAATCGAACCGATACAAATCGAATGAAATATATCAAATTTTTTTAGATACAATTATGTTAATCAAACCAAATTTAACTAGCATACTAAATCAGATTTTCGGTTCTATTTTAGTTATTTTAACTATTTTAAATAAATAGAATCGATTATATAAAATATCAAACTAAATTGTGTCAGTTCGGTTCGATAATTTGATTTTTTAAAATTATACTCTTCCTTAATTTAGCTCTTATTATTATTATTATTATTATTATTATTATTATTATTATTTTGATACCCAATTTGGTAGACATAGACATAGGTTTCCATTATTCTGTATTAAGTAGAACATAAAGATGATGGAGCCCTTTGCAGTTGGCATCACCAAACTTCAAATTAGTGGGTAGGTTTGTATTGCCTCTCATTGTCAAACTCCACAATAGCTTCACATTAAAGGATTTGCAGTTAGTTAGTTGGTTGGTGATTGCAAAATAAAGAAAAAATGAGACTGTTTTGATAAAGATGCACAAATAATTGCCTTAATGTATAAAAATTGAGAGCATTATCATATAATAATTACAATCTAATAAATTAAAATGTTTTTAAAATATAAATTAGTTGATAAAATCAAATAAAAATAAATTACTTTAATTTCATATTTAATTCCTCTTGTAAAGACCAGAATCTTTAAGGAAATTACCCAGAATGTTAACAAAAAGAAGAAAAAAAAAAAGTTGAATACACACTTTTCTTTCTTTCTTTTTCTTTTTAAGAGAAAAAACTTACAACTTTTTTTGGTGCATTGGAATTAAATTTTGATTCTCATGGAAGTCCACAAACCTTTTTTTCGAGGAAAACGCCAGCAAGCTTCCAAATCTATTACTGTTCTTCTTTCTTTTTCAAACTTCATGCTTGACCCATATGTAGGTTTCCTACTGGCTTTGTGTTCTTTTCTTATTTGTCACTCTCAGTCCACAGAAACTTGGACTAGGGTTCCTAATTTTCCTAGATGAGAGATATGGTAATTACTGTCATTTTTATCCAATTTCGTATTATTCATGTTCATCCAGGGCGGACTTTTTTTTTCTTTATTACTAAATATCTTGAAATTAGAATTACGTAATTATTTTTCTTTTTCCAGAAAGCACATTTACCGAATGGATTAAAAATTTTCTCTTCTCTTTCGCAACCGAAGAGAGTTAATACGATTATGCAATTTCTTTCTACATAAGATTCGAGTTATTTAGAGGATTCAGTTGCTGAAAATTAAAATTTCCCATATTTTCCCAATTCCCAATTCCCATATTTGCAGATCATAGATTCATACTTGACAAAAAGTTTTACAAGAAATTTTCAGAACCGCACGCTTGATATTGACTTGATTTGCAGTTGTTTTAAAAATTTCTGCCGACAGATTACTAATTATTTGCAGTGTGGGACATTATGATGGCTACCAAATTTCCTTTCTTGCATACGTCCATTTTTCTTGTTCATAATAAGTTTGTAAAAGCAGACAAACTCAAAATAACAAATGTAGAACACGTGAAGCTTGTCTGTTTCTTACGTATTTCCCTAACTAATGAAACCCCATTATTAGCAGCCTTCGGTGGATGATCATGATTCATATCCCACGAGGCTATAACAACTATGTGTTATATGGTAATTAAGCACTAATGAGAAATATAATATAATAATTTCTAGTATCCAAAATGAAATTATTGAACTGTGGATGCTTTTATCTCAAGAGAGCTGCCCATCTTTGAAAACAAATGTAAATTGCTTAAGCAAGGTTTAATAATATTAATCATCTCATTTTCCAAAAAAAATATATATATTAATCATCCTAATTATGGTATGATTCTCAAAAAAAAAAAAAAAAAAAAAATGGTATCAGTTTACTCCACTATGTAACCCGAATTCACCAATTTATAATTTCATCACACGTAAGGTGAAAAAAAGCTACTTTGTCTTTTTCTTTTTCTTATTAAAATTTTATTTTTCTACAGTTACGATATAAGTTTATTTTTAACTGATTTATTGTATGAAATAGAATCGTACAATAAATATAAATATTGCATAAATATATTAGATAAAATTTCCAATTAATACTCAGAACGATACAAAATAATTTGTCAATTTATATGAGACTCACCTCCATTGCCAATTCAATGTATGACTTGTATTGTTCTATGTTAGCTCCAACATCATTTTCACATTTCATCGAATCTTGACATATGCACATGTTTATAAACATGACTTTTCAAAAAGTCCAAAATTAATATGTAGACAAAGATAGAAATACGAGATTCAACACATACATCGATTATAATTCTTTTACAATGACATAACATACATTAATTAAGAAGACTGAAATTTTTGGAAAATACATTAATTGTTAATGCTTCTTGATGAATTCTATAATCCCTTTGATAAGGACACTAGTCTGGGTTGCTGTAAGTGGATCCATGTCTACAGCAATCTTGTTCAAGTAAAAACTGTGTCCCATTCCAGGGTTAATTAGCAACTCCACATCTTTCTTAGCCTTTTTCATTGCCTCATAGTACTCCATTTCAGTATCCCTTATCAAGTCCATCTCCGCCACACACAGCAGAAATGGCGGCAGTTTCAGGCCATCTAGCTTCGGCGCAGCTGCTCCCATTGGACACGTTATTGGATGATCTTTATTACATCCAATTGGCAATGCCAAACCCAAAAATTTATCCACCATATCTAATGTTAAAAAGGGTGATTCCGGTTGCTCCAGCTCCGATTTGCTCCTTTCCGACCGGACAAATCCTGGGTGGATCGGAATTGCTCCCGCGAGTCTTAACGGACTCAGATCCATGTGCCCAGCACGTGCAGCCACTTCATGCACAACATTTCCTCCGGAGCTATCTCCAATAAGGAAAACACGATTAAAATTTCCATGATTATTTAGCCATGACTCCTGCGACTTGCCGTTTGCCAAAGAACTTAGCCAGAGCAGAGCAGAGAACCCATCATCAATGGCGGCAGGTAAGCGGTGTTCAGGGGCAAGACGGAGGAAAACAGAGACGCAAATGGCTTTAGCTGACCTAGCAAGCCTAGTGTATATGTGATAATACATATACCAATCAGCTTGGCTAATGCAAAAACCACCGCCATGAAAGTGGAGGATTATTGGTAGCTTATTATCATTGCTTTCAAGATTGGTCTCCGGTAAATAAATTCTAACACGAAGACCAGAGTTTGAATTAACGGTCACGTCACGGACAGCGACTCCGTCTATGAATTGTTCATGGGCAGGAACTGGTTCAGCCATGAACTTGACCTGAGGAGGACCAGTCCATGTTCTGTCAACTGAGCCATCGTCATAGACTCTGAGCCAGCCTGAAACTTCTTCTACGATCTTTCTTTCATGAACCATGGTTATGAACTTGTGGTTATGTATAAACTGGTAGAGAGAAAGTAGAAGATAACGAGTTGTTTGTGTGAATTTTTTATTAGGGTTTCCACCCTATATATAGAGGTGAAGTGATGAGAATGAGAAACTCTAACACGGCAATTCATTTTTTCGTCAACAAGAACGGAAATTATTGTCTATTGATGACGTAGACGTAGGAGGTTCTTGTTTTTTATTATTATTATTATTTTTTTAAATTAGCAGCATAAATGTTTCTAGGAAATTCAGCACGTGCATTCAGTTCATTTAATTGGTAGCTTTTGGATTTAGATTTTGATGTAATGGCTTAAATTCATTTGTCAAATAATTCCACATAATTATTATTTTTCAAAAAATAATTTAAAATTTAAATTTACATGCACGCACGTATATAATAGGGTATTTTTCCTAAAAATAAAAAAAATAAAGTATTACTTTTTTCATTTCACTTTATAAATAAATAAGCGTTAACTTTCCATGTATCTGGGATATGTTTTCCATGGAAATTGTGGAATTAATGTTTTAAAAAAAGAAATTGAAAATAAATTTTAGAAAAAAAACATAGGAGGAGGCGGTCAGAGTCAAGAGTTTTCTTTTCCAGCGTGCAAATGAAGCCGGGGGTGGGAACCACAAGCCACTTCGATCAAATTGCATGGAAGCTGAAGCGAATGCATAGATAACATTTCCTTTTCTTTTATATATATATAAAAGGAGTCCAAGTCATCTCAGACCAGACAATCAGTTGTTCAAAGTTCAAACAGACAAATGTGAGAAGAAACTAACCAACAACGTGTCTTTGATTTCAAACTTATTTACTATTATTACTATCTATCTTTTATAATATTTATCAAATTTGACAAAATAATTTATTCTAAAATACTTATTACATATAGTTTCGAGAAGTAATAAATCTTTTTTTTTTATATTTACCATTTATGTATGATTAATAATTATTACTCAATCTAATGATTTTTTTAAAAAAATTAATATTAAATTAAGAGCAATATAATTAATTTACTCAATAATTTATCGTAACTTAGATAAATTTAATTATTTTCTTAAAAAACATAAAATTTCAAATGTGACAAGTTTTATGGAACAGAGACATTAGTCAAATAGATAGGACTTCAACCCAATTATCCTTAATTAAATGTGCCTAAACAGTAAGCCAGACTCATAAAATACAGCGTTTTAATTAAAGTCAAAATACTATTTTTATTATTTATTTTACCGTTTAGAGTTTGAAGAAACACATTATCAATCAAGTAATTACAGCAATATTTAAACTAATTAATTAATTGATTTAAAAAACATTTAAAATTTAGTTTACAATATTAACAAATAATAGTCAATGGATTGTTTATATATATGTATATATCACTGAAGCTTCTAATTAGTTAAGTATACATAATAAAAAAATTTTATTCAGACAAAGTCAATCTGTCTCATACATCAAATTGGAAATAGAGTATTATTCTCTAACAATCCATGTGAACTTATCTATCAATTGCTAACTAATATTCTATTATTAATCAATCTCACAAGAACATAACCAAAAATAATTTATAAACAAAATATTATTTTTTTTCTACTCTCAAGTGTGACTCAGCATGTGAATTCACATTTCTATTATTAACTAAATTAATTTGAAATAGCAGTTCGCAAATCTAGGACAATTTGGTCTAATGATCGATGTATATTACATTTTATGTTTGATTATAAAATCCAGTCGTGACTCGTGAAGTTAGTATTTTGTGAGGATTTTAACGTAATCGCTTTCTAGTCTGAAAGATATTAATTTTTCATTTAACCATTAAACAAAAACTAATAAAAAAAAAAAAAAAGGAAAGTAGTTGGCAAAACAACTATATATAAACTGCCCGTCGTTTATTAACTACCAAAACGAGGGATGGATAAGCAACCTCCTTACTGTGTCGTTCGTCTAATTTAATTAACAAATCCACAAAGTCCAAAGCCCAACAAACCTATTCAAGGCGCTTAAGTCTTAACTACAAGAAGTCCATAATAAATGGATTTAAAAACATCATCAAAGAAGGCCCACTGTGAATAAGCCCATAGACTGAAGAGGCCCAAAATATACTAAAGGATGCCCACTGCAAATAAAGGCATAAACTGACAAGGAAAACTTGGAAAATATGTTTGGACAGAGGGAAAATATGAAAGGAAAGAAAATAATTAAAGAAAATTATAAGAAAAAGATTTTTTTTTTTCAAAATTTTCGTTTCTTTTTTTCTTGTCTTTCCCGTCCAATATGAAAATATTAAAATACAGAAATATATTACTTCCCAGAATTTTCTCGCAAAACAAATGGACGAAAATGATAACACCATCATGATCCATGAACTCATCCATCATGATCCATTGCATTGCTATAACCTTTTTATGTATACAGGCTCCATGTGATGCAAGACGAATTTGAGTTTTATATCCATTTTTCTTCTACACAGACATTATCTGATGCACAACAGTTTCTAAGAGTTCCATTTAGAAAGCTAGTGAGCTGCCAGGTGAAGATTCATGTCGAACCTAACAAGTTAATAATTGGGAAGAAGTTTATAGGACACTTGAAGGATCAAAATATGAGTATTTCCTACACCACCCAGTTCATATTTCTTAGTTGTAATTATCTGGTTTCTTAATATATGCCCTGTACATTTCACAAATATGAAATTCTATACATATCTTGTCGTTTGATTGGTAGAGTAGAGACGGAAGGAGATATCATTTGAAATGGACTTGTCTGTCCCGTTAGATTTTCTCTGCAGAAGTTGGAGGGCAATTTGCATGCATAGAAACAAGTGGGATGAGTTGGCAACCTCTTTATGTTTCTTTACAAGAAGGCTTTTTTTCTCTATTTACTAGGGATAAAACACATGCTATTTATTTTCCTTGGGATAGATCTTTACATCAGAATTTCTTTTCTTATGTTATTTATGATGCTTTTCTTATTCACATAAATATTCTCCTTTTCAATCAACTTACACAAAATCCTACAACAGTCATCATCTACTGTTCTGTATATATTAGCAAAATAAGATAAAATAAAATAAAAAGGAAAAAAAAGAGAAGGAAGATCATTTTTTTTTTTGTTACAATTGAAGCAAATAAATCTTTTCTTTTTGCATTTCTGAAATTTCTGGGATATGAGAAATTGGGTTTTTGAAGAACTTCTAAATGATTGCAGTTTCTAAGTGAGGTACACCTAAGGTATTTGCACTTGAGAGTCGTGGGTTCCATGTGTGGATCCTTGCTAGTGATAATAATTTTATGAATTGACATATTTTTGCACTGTAGAACTAATCATTTACTTGAATCATACTTGGTAAGATAGCTTCTCTCTTTAGTATTCACCATGTTCCTGGGACCTTTTTCTTTTTCTTTTTTGAGATGGAGGTTAGTGGCACACACATTTTTTCAATATATAAATCATTCGAGCATGCGTTGTTGGATTGATCAAATTGGATCCTGTGGAATCTAATCTTTCTATATGTATGATTCTGATGAGACAATTATATGAACTTGTCTTGGCAAAGTTACCTCTTTTTTTTGGCTTTATATATATTTCCTCAGAGAGACTGACAGGATAAGATGCAAGTGCCGCAATGGAGGGCTACTGCTGGATGTCTTACAGTCAATTTGTGAGATTTTCACTATCTGACCTTTACCTATCAAGCTTTTGCATGTTTGTGGCTGAAGATTTTCTCTTTATCAAATCGATCCATTCGGTAACCTTTTTTTCAGATCAACAGGTTATTTGTCTTCGCTACTGCTACTTTTTTGTTACTTTTTGCCTAATGCCTGTTCAAGAAAAGAAAAAGGTCAAACTGTTATTATGCTATCAAGTTCAAGAAAACCGAAATGGTAATCTCGCATGCTTAATGTTTGATGTTTATCTAACCAGACACTTTTTCAAGAATCAAAATGGTATATTTCATGTCTCTATCCATGTTTTTCTTTTGTATGTTGCTTCTATTATTTTCTGATATTAATGAAGGTCACCAATGGCTTTTAGTGAATATCGAAGCCTATCCAGAATGTAAGATAAGAAACTCAGTGATCTTCTGCAACAAAATACAAAAGAAATGCATATTTTTTTTAAGTTATAAGTAACTTAAGCCTATGGATATACTGTTGTAAGTGAGTGATTCCTGATTTGGATACTCAGAATCTTATTATCCAATGGTGAAAGAAGAAGAAGAAATGCTTTCTTGCACTCAGCCTCTTGTCCTTACACCAATAATATAATTCCTTCATGTCTTAATGTACATCCCACTAAAATGGACTGATTCTTGGAATCTTTAATATTGGTATTAATTTATAATTCTAAAAATAATATCAATAAAAGTGATTGGTTAAAATTTGTTTAATTCACTGTAAAAAAAAAAAAAAAAAGTTAAAGAAGGAATAATCATTGGAGAGGCAAAAAGATTGTCTTTATCTCAAAGTTGTGTGATTAATGGAAGAGGATCAACTCCACTAATTAACATTAATTACAAAATTTAAAATTACTTAAAAAAAATAATATTGGGTTCCTCATATGCAAGATAATGATGTTTAATTATAATATAAATAAATTATTAATCATATGTTTAATTATATTTATTTATATATTTATGTATTCCTCTTCACAACAGAATGAGAGAGACAATGTTTCATTAATGAAATTTTATTTTACAAATTTAAATTCCAAGTGCTTGTAATTTTCACTCATGGATCAGCCATGTGTTGGATCAACTATTGGCTTTTGGGTTTGGATTAGGCAGGAAAGACTAATAATTATGGATTATTGTCTAATTAAATAATTAACGAACTTGATTAATTTGCAATTACTACTACTACTTGATTAATTAGTAATTAATTTACAGAATGAGTTCTTAATTTCTGATTTACGTAACTTAGACTATAGCTAATGATTCCCAATTAGAGGTTTACATATTGCATGGGAGTTTTAAGAGGATAGAATGAAAAGTTAGTAAAGGTGAAAGGATATGGATAGGTTTGTTCAGTTTAGGTCAAATTTTTTAATCGAACTAAATTAATTAAATTTATATTTAATCAAATCGCGTTTGTTCAAATTCATTTTCATCGTGCAATATTTCCTCGTCCACCTCCTGCGGTGCGACTTCCTGTACGCGGCTATTAGAAGACCGTCTATTAGTTTAATGATTCATTAATTAATTAATTAATTAAAAAAGTTGTATTTTTTTTAAAAAAAAATTGGATTATTACATAATTGGTCCCTTATGATCATGATGATTAATAATTTAGACCAACGACCATACTGTTAAGACATCAAAAGCACCAACTTTACTACAACACAATATACAAAGAGTATAGAATATTAAAATGCACGGTTTTGGAAGCTCTCGATGCTCTTTAATTTATGAAAAGGCAAAATCTTTTTTTTTTCTTTTTTCTTATTAGTCATCTAATTGGAGAAATTTAGGTTTTTTTGACATTATAGTATCAAGATTCATATGTATGAAGATAAACAAAATTGAATCTTTGACTAAACTTTTAGAAAGAAGTGGATGACTTTTTGCAAGAATTCGATAATAGAAGGCTTATTTATTTATTTATTTAGTCAAGAAAATATTTTCATATATAAGCCAAAAAGAATTAATGTGTTATGTGTGTGCTTTGCTTTGCTTAAAGGAATGTCACCTAAGGGCATTATAGGTTTAAGGAGTGGTTGAAAATATATATAGGAAATAAAAGTTTCTTTAGTTCATTTGGATTTATGGAAGGCAACAAAACCTTTTGTATATATATGTCGGTTCATTCAATTTGGGTATTGGGTTGGAAAGGCTACCTTATAACTAGGATCGATAGAAACAGCGATAATTAATTAGGTTGTAATAGCTTTTTAAGTATCTTTTAGCGTTTTGACACGCTACTTTTTATATTTTTCGGTAATATAATGTTTAATCTGCTTTTATAGGTTAAGTACCGTTTCATGAAAAGCTGCTTAAACAATTTTAACTACTAAAATAACTAATTTTGCTGAGCAAACTCTTAAACTAATTAATTCTCATTAGTGGAAAGAATGAAATGAGTTCGGCTAATGGAAGCTCTTATTCATGCATTTGTTAATTAATTATAAATTATATATTATCAAGTTCATGCAAGTTATTTATATTAATTTATGATATTTTAAAATTAATTTAGAATCGATCGAATCAAATTTCTAAATTGAGTTTATTTAAGTTTTAGAACTAATATAAAATATGAAATGATGAATAATTAATAATTAATAATAATATAATAATAAATAGAAGTTATTTTTAATAATCATAATCAAATAATATCCATTGACCAAACTAGCTAGAAAATTATTATTATTTGATTAAAATTTCTAATTCAAGAAGATGAGCTACAAGTTAGATAGCTATATAGACAATCCACTTGAATAAATAACAAAAAGAACACTAAATGATTTGAATTTCTATGAGCTATGAACAAGAAACCTAACCTCCATTAGAACAAAAAAGAGAAATTAAAGAAAAGAACAGAAATAAATTAAGGAAAAGAAAATAAGAAATGGGGTTAAAAAAAAGAAAAAAGAAAAAATAGTGGAAAGAAAAAGAAGAATAGCTTTGTTTTCGAAAACTGCCTCAGAAGTTCCAACAGCTATAGCAAGTGGGACAAATTGTTTCTCCCCACTAATCCCTACATCAATTTGCAGCACAACACCACTTCAGTCCTTTCATTTCGGACAAGACGCCCCAATTATTAAGGTCATATGTCCCAATTATTTCTCTCTCACCTCTTATAATTGTCCTATGTACTATGCATATATATGCTCCCAAGCCCTAACTTTTCTCCCCTCAAAATTATTTAAAATTTCAATTTAATTTTTTTAAAACTATTTTTGAAAATCCTAAATTAAAATTTTTTTTGAATATCACTCAAAACATAGATTAATTTCATCCATATAAACAAGTGAAAATATCCTCCGATGCGAATCGAAAAAGCAAAATTTAAATGTAATTTAATGCCGTATATTATAAATTAATTTAATTTTAAACATACACAATACATATTTAAGTAACTAAAATTATATTCTTTCAATTAATACTACGTAACGGGAAGTAGATAAATATTTTCTTGGAATTAATTAAATTTTTTAAACTATAAATTAATTATATGTGGATACAAAAAATACAAATATTATGATATTCTGAACTTAAATGATAATAATGTAACGTGCGCAGAAAATTATTTCTCCTTTCTCCCCTCATGAAATGAATAGACACATCATGTTTTTGCTCTCCCCATTTTGTCTGGTGATTGCTCTATTCCATTCCACCCATTTCTCAAGTCCCTCTCATTTAATTTTTATGTAATTAGTTACACACAATTTCCTTTTATAATTATTTTTTTTATGAACATACGTTAGTGGACCCAAAATTACACGTTATTAACATAATTTTTTTTTTGTTGTATTAAAAATGAATATATATTAAATCAACTTCATATAAATAGATTTGAGTTCAGTTTGTTAAGGTTATCGAATAAAGTTATTTGAGTCGTATAAGTAAAAATAAATATAAAGCCGACGCTCTTCTTTGAAGGAACGGTGAATGTGAAATGGGAAATCCATTAGTTGGTGGAATTTTGGGAATCAATTTAGAAGAGATGACTGAGGATGATTAGACTACCATTTTCATATTTTGTGGATGGTGCTCCCCCCCCCCCCCCCCTTTTTTTTTTTTTTTTTTGCTTTTGTTCAAGTTTCATGTGGGAGTTATACTCCTTTACCTATGCACACTAACTCCTGTTTGAGTGTTTTCGTCATCCTATATATATGGCCACAAATATATATTTCTGTGATCAACAATATCTTATGATAAGATCACTTTACATTTCCCATCTTCCTTCAAGTGGACAAAAATCTTTGGTTTATTATCATTTCGGTGACGAGAGAGCTAAGTTATTAATCAACTTTCGGTGTTGTCAGTGCATTTTGTAAGGATCGAATTCAAAAACTCTTTCTATATGCTCAGCCTGCGTTGCCAACTAAGTCACAGCCCATACGTGTTATTAATCAATTTCTACTTCAACATATCTTTCTTTAAAATTTTACAACCTAAAATTTATATGGTTAGGTTTATATGCTAAAGAAAATGGAATCTAAGCTAAGCCTCCATTTATAGACTTCTTCTTGGAAACTAATTTGCTAAAAGAAAATTGAATCCTCTAAATATTCCAACGCACTTGGACATTCCCACGTTGTGATTAGAAATTAACAAAGGAAAAGAGAGGCCGGCCGAATATATGCATTCAATTATTCTTATTCATTAGAATCTAATTTTATAAATATAATTAAAATTAACTCAAACCTAACTCAATAGTATTTTCTTTTCGATGTCTTTTAATTTTAATTTTATTCTTTAAAATGATATAAATAATTCTTTTAATTTGTTAATAGATTAACGAACTCGATTAGTTATACACTTTTATATTTAATCTATACGAGTATTTATAATATTTTTAAAAAATTCAATATTCTGTATTTTTTTTATTGATTTGCATATGTAAGATTCGTCATGACAGCATATGATGTCTTAAAAAGGATTTAGGGAACCAATGTCTTGGGTAGATATTTATGTACGCAAGCAAACTTCCTATACGCACAGTTTTGGTTGAAGTTTGTGTCCCACGATGCACCGTATATATGAATATTATGATGTGATCACAATAAGGGAAAAAGATATGGAAATTGAAAATCAAATTACTATTATGGATCCATGTGAAGTGAATAATCAGATTCTTAACGATGATGAGTATGAATTTTTTGATGAAATGAATCTTTTCATGGTGTACTAAGAATCTCAACAGATCAGACGGTTGTAGTTAATTTGCAGAAAAATGTATGACTACGTCATGGGAATTATTTAATTTGCATGGGTGCGAATTTCGAATGTGGCCTACATACCAACATTTCCATTTCTCTTCTGACTTCTCTTCCCTTATTATTATTCATTTTGTTTTAAAAAAATAAAAATAAATCAAGTTATCAAATTATTTTCCATCTTTCAATAACATATCACTACAAGCTTGCATCACTGTCCGTCTGTGAAATGTGACTCAGATACTCACTACTACTCTATGCTACGTGTACCCCACCCTTCTCTCTTTCTCTCTTATGTTCTACTGCCAAAATGGATAATTGGCATTCTCTTTTTGTTTTTTTTTTTTTTGTTTTTTTTTTTAAAGAGAGAAATAGTACAGTTCTTGCATTATTCCCATGCCAATTGTACAGTTCCTCCAAGAGCAATATAAATAGCAGAAGGGCAACAGGTTTTTCCCTAGGAAGGAACACACAAAAACCTTTCGCTTGGGTATTCTTCCTCTCTATTAATATAGTCTTTTCTTCTGCTCATTTCTTTCTTCAAGAAAATGAAGAGCCAATTGGGAAGTTGCCTCAAGTTTCTTGAAACTTCAAAACCCTATTTTGCCATGATTTCTTTACAATTTGGCTACGCAGGAATGAACATTATTACTAAAGTTTCTCTTAATCGTGGCATGAGCCACTACGTTCTTGTGGTTTATCGCCATGCAATTGCCACCGCAGTCATTGCTCCTTTCGCTTTCATTTTCGAGAGGTTAACCTAAGTTCTAACTCAAGCACAAACTTCCAAGATTTTTAATATTGTTTCATATATAAATATACTTATGTGTTTTCTTTTCTCCAACATTCCAGGAGAGCACAACCAAGAATTACCTTCCCTATCTTCTTGCAATTATTTGTCCTCGGTCTTCTTGGGTTAGTTCTTGCATCTTAAACATTTCTCAGTCGTAAATTGTTTAATTAATACCTACATAAAATTAATTCTTTTAAAATTACAGACCTGTGATAGACCAAAACTTCTACTACGCTGGGCTGAAATTTACATCACCAACTTTCTCCTGTGCAATGAGCAACATGCTTCCTGCCATGACATTTGTTATGGCAGTAATATTCAGGTAGTTAATTATAATTATCCAATTAAGCACATTGTTAATAGTTTCATTTTGTGGGTATATATACTTATAAGTATTATTAACAGGATGGAGAAACTGGACTTGAAGAAAGTAAGGTGCCAAGCAAAGCTAATAGGGACAGCGGTGACAGTAGCAGGAGCTATGTTGATGACTTTATACAAAGGTCCAATTATAGAAATGGTTTGGTCAAAACATGCTCATTCTGGTAAATCCGATACAACAGAAACTACTGGAACTAACGATAAGGACTGGTTTAAGGGTTCTATTCTTCTGATCATCGCGACTCTTGCATGGGCTTCCTTGTTTGTTTTACAAGTAATTAACTACCTAATTAATTTTCTCTATATTACTATTATTTTCTTTAACAAAATAATAATATATGTGCTAATTTTTTGCATGTGATATGATAAATACAGACCAAAGCATTGAAGACGTACAAGAATCACCAGCTTTCTCTAACATCACTTGTGTGCTTTATTGGAACCATTCAAGCTATAGCTGTTACCTTTGTAATGGAACACAAGGCATCTGTTTGGAGAATTGGCTGGGACATGAACCTTCTTGCTGCCGCCTATGCTGTAAGTAAATATATTTTCTTGAATCTCTATTCCTTTTTCCTGGGTTTCTGTGGTTTTGTCTGCCTTTTGTGAGTGACTAAGAAGTTTTTGTTTTTCCTATGAACAGGGGATTGTGACATCAAGCATTTCTTACTATGTCCAAGGATTAGTGATAAAGAAAAAGGGTCCAGTTTTTGCTACTGCTTTTAGCCCTTTGATGATGATCATTGTAGCCATCATGGGTTCTTTTATCTTGGCAGAACAGATCTTTCTTGGAAGGTAATTTATTTTAATTTCCAATTTTCTATTAATTATTCACATCACATGCAATATTCCCTCAGTATAGTATCCTCTAATATAGCATCCTTATCTATGTTATAGCATATGATCACTTTTTCCTCATTAGTCTCAATAGAATCTTACAACAAGTGCAAATTCTACGTATCCATAAACATAAAAGAAATTTATTTGGTCATGAATATTGCAAATTATGAATCTCATTTCAGGATTTGTGACAATCACTGCGCATGAATGTTTTTCTATGAATCGAACCTGAGTTATTATTTGTGATTTTGCAGTATTGTTGGTTCAGTACTGATAGTTATAGGGCTTTACTCAGTACTATGGGGAAAGCATAAGGAGAAGATGGAGTCAGTTTCAGACGAAGATATACCTGATCCTGTAAAGGGTGTTCAAGGAAATGGTAATTCAATTGAAGACATTGAAGCTAATGAAATTGATTTACAAAAAGCAGAAGCTAACAAGAACAATAACTTCTCTTCAATGGCCATTAACATCCCTATGCCTATGACCATGCAAGAGCTTAAAGCAAGTCAAGAACCAAAAGCTTAATCAAAGAATAGGCTTTTTTTTTTTTTTTTTTTTTTGGTCTTTTTTATCACCCATTTTGTTATTATCATATGGGGCTTTTCAGTGTTTTCTTTTTTTCCTCTTCTTAATTAAGTTTTGTACCCTCTTTTTTATGTGTTATATGATAGTTAAGATTGTGTATTCTAATTTATGATGATCTAAGATAATTAATAGTACTCAATATTTAGCCATAATGAAATGCACACGTGGCAGAATCTGCTGACATCTGATGCAGATTCCACTAATTTAAGGATTCTAATATTTAGCCATAGTTGAATCCTTCTTGGATAGCTAATATTGTTCTCAGAATCTTAAAATGGCAGCTTGTGTAGTGTCATGATACTAATTTTTGCACCTGATGCTTCCTTACAAAAATTCCAAAAGCAACCAATAAGAAGGCACGTCGATTATATATAGCTTTAGGAACCTATGTCTTATTATCTCACTTTTTTCCCTTATATCTTTTTTTTTTTTTTTTTTTTTTCATTTTCTTCAATTTCTCAGCAATATAAAAATGGGATATTAGCGATACAATAAGAACTGCTCATTCTTATGGTTGCTGACAAGTAAATCAAATATATATATATCACTGATTCTTATTCTTGAGTTAGAATAAAGGGTTCTTGAGAAAAGTACATCTGATAGACATGAATATGAACTATATATATATATATGGTTGCTTATATATTCTACGAGATTTTATGCTTTGCAGTTTGCGCGACTTATTATACTTTATAATATTAATTTTTATTAGTTTAAATTCTATATATATATATATATATATATATATATATATATATAAAATTTTTATTATTCAAATAATATAGTAAAAGTTGAATAATTACTAAAAATATTTAAAATGTTAAAATTTCAGTACAGTTAAATAATTTTACTCATTTATAACGGATAAATATTATTTTAACATTGGATTGGAAGAGGAGGATTACCATAGAGCTTTTTTTTCTTTTTATCAATTAAAAGGATGTCATATCTAAAACATATAGAAGATTAGTACAAATTGAAATATCAATTTGTAACAATAAATTTATATATTTACAAGCTAATTACTAAATGTAAAATAATTCTGAAAGTGACAACATACCCTATCCAAAACATGTTCATCTTCCTTTTCTTTTTATAATATACATTATTCAATCCGTTACTGTTAATTCTGATTAATCGTTGAAAGAGTTCTAGTATTTTCACTTCTGATATTTCCGCCCATTGGATCATCAAAAAAAAAAATATATTATCTTGATTTTCTATACATAAATATATGCAACGGAATATATACATATACACACACACACACGAGGGAATAAAACGTTGGTTTAGAGTTGCAGCAAGGATGTTTTCAGAACATAAGATTCGTTTATTTTTTTCTAATGACTTTCATAATGTTATAAACGCGTACAGATGTATAGATTCTCGTGTAAGTTATTTTAATCCATGTCATTAATTAATTGTAATAAGCATCTACTTAATCTTTTTATTTAAAATAAAAAACCTATAACCAATCATGTATGGAAGGTCTTAAATTTGGATCTTGTAGACTAAAAAAATTTTCCCTAATTTGCAGGAATTTTCATCGATTTGACGTGTAGCCTACTGTTATTTCAGCTCATTGAACCCCTCGATAAATAATAATAATAATAATAATAATAAAGCTAGGCTATACAATGGTGAAGCCATATCGAAGAAAAGAGGGCAATTGCCTAGCATAGTAGAAAAGAGACAAATTGCACATTTTCTTTAGCTATATAGATTGTCATATCACATAAGAGCTGAGAAGAATCAGAACATCTCTAAATAGTAGTTTTCATAGAAGATATATGTTTGGATCGATCTGAGTTCTTATCTGCAATTCATACACACACATATATATACACATCAACACAAATTTGTCCAATGAAAACACATGTATGACGTATCACATAGAATATTATAATTCTTGTGTCTAATAAATCAAATGCATATAATAAAAGAAAAGAGAAGTATGATCTTTACTACTCTTTTGTGCACTTTGATTCAATATTCCTATAAGTAATGTCAGGTAAATAGACAGAACCAAACCAATGGATTCTGGGCTGCATACACATCAATTTATTATAAGTCAACTTGTGATTATATTCTTTGTTTCTGTACAAATCACCATGCAACTTCATTCATTCTTCCAGACAGAATCTCATTTCTTTCTTAATATTAGTTTATGAATCAACAGAAAAAAATCAATAAGAGGGTTCAAATCATTGGTACCACAAGGGATTTATTTTCTAGGAAATCAGAAGATAGTGGGAATGCCACAAACTGCTCCTAAAGATCATAGGGAACTTTCTCAGAAGATTATATACAACAACTGATAATTACAATAACAACTAACAGTTAATACTATCGAACATACTGTAACTGTTCTTAATAGCATTGAATCAGATGAGTTCAAGATGTTTTAATTTTATATGATTATATTTAAATAAAAAATTTATGATTTTAATAATGAGTATACCTTTTATATCAAATAATTAACATTCTTTTAAGTATATATAAAATGGCAATGTATCTGAAATAAGAAAAGTATATGAGCAAAGAATCAGGAATATCTTTCATGAGGGCCAAATAGGAAACACCATGACTAATAGTGGTGGTCATTTTCATCAAATAGAAAAAACCATGTCAATGAGGATAATGTAGAACATATATATACAAAAAATTGCACCAGAAATCACTTGATTTGTATGCTGCTGGTAACTGTATATATATGAATATAAAAACATTATGGGACAACGATTCTCCACATATATAATTAGCACTCAGTAGAGACAACAGACTTTGCAAAATCTACGTTTAGAGCATTCTCATTAAATTATTGTTTTGATTCTTTTGTGGGGGTACTGATCATCATCACTTCTCTATATGTAATACACTACACAGCTGTTTTGTGTTTCTTATATATATGGATAATTGCATTTTTTAATTATATTTGCACTGCTATTTTCTTTAAATTTTGTGCTCACACGTGACACTAATTAAGAGTGCATTTCTTTGATTATCTAAATGTTTCTTTGTTAGTTGGCATCTCTCATCAACTTTGTTTTTTACCCTCATTCTTCCACTAGAATATTTATTTTTAAATCAATTATGGAATCTGATGTTTCTCTAAATTAATAAGATCTAAAGAGAAGTGAATCTCTTTCTTATATTATTTTAAATTAATTGTCTTTACAAAGACAAAACAAAGCTAATCTAAAAAGGAACCCAATAATCTTCACAAAATCAAATAAATAAAAAATATCCCTTTTTCATATAAATGAAAAGATATATTCATATCCCCTACAGCATAATATCACTAATGAATTAACATTAGAAATATAAATTTAATAATTATTCTGGTACCATCTCAACAATACTTGTATATATTAATTGCTGAAATGCAAAGGACTCTCAAACTAGAGATTCAATGATATGAGAAAAGGGCAAAAGGCAAAGGAGGTTCCATCGAGACAATAACGTTCTCACTACTTTATTGATTTGCTTAATTGGATTGCTTTTTATGTTGGATTACCAATGATATGCTTTTGACACTTAATATTAATTATGAGAATTATTAGGAATTAATAAAAGTGGCGAATGGTGGATTGAGGTCGTGAATCTAACCAACCACACTAACCCCAAACACTATTTTTCTTAATCTCACAATCAGAAATCAAAAACTCGCGGTGATAATAACTTGTTCATCTTTTGCTTTAAAACTTAATTGCGACATCTAATCTCGTCCTATAATTCATTTTTAGACAAGACTATTGGGCATTTCATATGGCCAAGGATATAACAGGTCATGCAAATCTTGTACTGATTTGTGCAATTTCGTATCAGACTATTAGGCCTATATTGATTTAATTAATCGGAATTTGGACCAACGAGTAAGAGTTGGCTACTGAACCCATTGGGCTTGTATTTTCTCGTTTGGAATAACACTTGAGCTAAATTTTGTTTTGGGCTAATCCATGTAAATTGCTATCAAAAAAATTTTTCCAAAAAGGAAAGAAAGCAGAAGTGCGTCAAGCATCCTAAAAATGAAGAATGATTTACATTAACTTCTAAAGCACATGAGCAGAGACTAGCTACCTCTAGAGGCTGAATCATCCTTTGGAAGAGCGACATAGTTCACAGGTGTTGCATTATGCATCCTGCTTTCTCTGCGTTCCTTCCCAGAAGAGAACGCATGACGGCCAGGAGTGGCCACACGACGGGCCAGAGGTGATCCGGCTATGGTGTTAGCACTGGTGCTTTGCCCCAGAGGCTTCTTTACTGTTGGTCTTGAACCATAAATTGCCTCTTGCTCAGCAGCAAATTGTTCTTGCTGACGTTTTTGCTCCTGTAAACATGTTTTTTACCAAAAAAAAAAAAAAAAAAAAAAAAAAAAAAAAAAGAGTGAGAGAGAGAGAATAATGTAACTTCATTTTCAATCTGATAATTGATGTAAATTATTTTGTATGCCAACTCATGATTGTAACAGATAAAGTAGTACTAGTATGCAATCAAAAGCTCAAAAATATTTATAATCATACTCGAGAACGTCGCTTCTCTTCTTCTCTTTCCTGCCTCAGCACAGTATATTCGTCCAAAGTTTTCAAGATAGGAGCCTGAATGTTGAAAACAATTTTAGGGGATGCAAATAACTAAACTTTACAGTAAACAACAAAGAAAACTTAAAAGCTCATAAATCACCTTTTCATATAAGAAGGTGATTCCTTTCTCCAACTCCCACGCTTTCACTTTTGCAGTCAAATTTTCCACAATAGCTAAAACAACAATGATTTTCAAAGTTATAAAGGGCCAACTCGATTCTCAAATAAACCAAACTTTAACTCATCTTCTTAACAAATTAAATCAATTGCCAAAATTCTGCTAACAAAGTTTGGAAGCAGAATAAAAAATGACTCATCTCCCTAGCAGACGAAATATAATTCAAGATAACACAACATTACTGCATCTGACCATCCACATCACTGAGAACTGATAACATAGCCACCTCCACAATTGATGATATTTCATTATGCTGTTATCAAAAGTTATACCAAGTTTCTTTGTTAAAAAAGAGAGAGTTCATAAAAGGGGTAAATAGTCAGCTTCCTCAACTTTGCATATGGTTTCTGTGGGCTTCCAGAGAAACTTGCTTTGGAAATGAAATGTTTTTGAAGCTTTAAAAATGTTCACATGTTCTGTTTCCATTTTGTTTACCGAAGCTTGGGTCACTGTTTAACAAATCTAACACAATTTAAGACTCATGTAACTTAGGAAAACAAGTATGGAATTCTATATTTGGAGCTGAACCTTCCATTTTCAGTAGTACACCGCAGACTATCTCAAGCTTCACATAACGCTGCTTGAGTATCAGTCTCAAACAAAAAGGGTTTTACATTACTCTTCTATGAAGCTCCAGCTTGTCTTATAATCTAATTTACTCGAAATACAAATATAACTTTTGCAGCCTCTTATCCAATTCAGCCAAAATTTTTGAATTTATGCAATTTCAAATTTTGCGTGTTATTTAATCAATTAGAAGATAAGCAGGATATCTGAAGAACTCAAGACCTTGTCACCATATCTGACATTAACCTAGTAGGGACTGTCAAGTTTGCAAGAATAGAAAATAGGGGAAACAACAGATGATAATTGCAAGCTCACATGGTATTTTGCTGACCAGAACCCGTGCCTTTTCTGCACGTTTCAGATTTTTGTGTGCTCCTCTTCCTGCACTATATCGATTTTCATCCTGGCAATTCAACAAAAGGAACTTAGGTGAAAGATCAGTGACTTTTAACTAACAGCAAATGTGATGGTTCTGAATTTCTTGGATGGTTACGAATAACACAATCAAATAAGAGTTGCGATTATTATTGAAATACAATTGTAATCTTGTGGATTTATTCTAGCGTTGAGTAACTAAATAATCATGAGTGCTATCTCTATGCAAGAGGAAAAGGCGTCCAAATGCAATGCAGTATATTATACAATACCAAATGAAATAATCACAATACTGAATACCTAAATGAAGGCTAAATTGGAAAAAGTTATTAATGGTCCATATTATTCCTAAAATGTATAAAACATCCATACATAGAAGTAGTTGTCTCGTTGGCAGTTAGATATTTTCAAATTAATTTATATATAGGTTATGATAATACAAGTGCCTGGTAACCAGAAACAGAAAATGTCAACCAGATGAACTTAATTGATGGTCAATAAATATCTAAACAAGCATTATTAATTTTAGTTTGTCCAGTACTGACCTTTTCATATTCATCAAGCCACTTTTCTTCTTCAGATGCACATTTCCATTTCTCTACCTTGTCCAAAATATCCTTCCGGCTTAAAGCTTGCTCTTTTGCTTTTCTGATCTGATCATCCATGCTTAAAAGCAGATCAGACAGATCAACGTTACCTGTGAAACCACAAGTTATGTTCTAAAAAACATTAGTAACAAATAATGTGACACGAAAGAAAATGTAAGAGGAATAAGCCATGCATGTATAAAATAAGCCCACGCCAGGCTCCCTTGATCACAAATCCAGCCATTTTTGCTGACTTTGTTAGCTTAAAGTTAATGGCAAACAAATAATGGCAGAGATGGATGCAAATAAAGTTATCAAAAAATTAATAATAATTCAAAGAAGCTATGGAACATAAATAATAAATGCAGTGAGAAGCAAGAACTAATAAAAAGAAAGTACTAAAAGATCCAAGATAGCAACACCCAACTAATGTTCTCAATATAATCAAGAAAAAAACATGCAGCGTTGGATCACGATATGTTCAGAGAATAATTGCATAAACGCCGCCGGGGGGGGGGGGGGTGTGGCGCGCTCTGAAAAACTTGAATAGACTAGTTGAAGCTCCAACACCAACAGCTAGCATGTAAGCCCGATAAATAAGTATCAAGTGCAACAACAATAATCAATTAGATAGGCAAAAAAAATCAGAGACAAGTTTAGGAGGAAACCAGATTCTATGAGACTAATGAGGATTTGCCTTGCTGCATCACTATCTACATCCATATGAACTCCTTTGTAGATTTCTTCCAGCTCATTTTGCCTCTTTAAAACTAATTCTCTCAACTTACTGGCTTTGAGAACATTCAATCGCTCTACTTCAACCTCAATCTAACAATAATATACAATTAAAACACTGATAAAACATTCACTAAATGTTATAGAATTACTGAACATAGGAAAGTCTAGGAAAGGGAGAGAGTTGCAGTACCTGCTCAATAACTTCAAGAGCAAGGCACCCATGTCTTGAGACCTCATCTACTGTGGAAGATATTAAGATCCTAACATGGTCCCATTTTCTTTGTTCGTCATTAGGTGTGTCCATGAGATTCCATAGCTCTAGCAGTGTGCGCCCAAGATCTTGAAGCTAAAATAAGACAAATCATGAAAACAGAAAAGAAAAAACAAAAACACAATGAAGTACTTTAACACAAACTTCTGTGAAAGCATAGGAGATTAGTGGTACTTCATTACTGATTGCAATTTGTCTGTCGCTATCATGTTATGGATATATTGATGTGTGTTTTAACTTCAATTATTTAAGGAGCACTCTGTCATTAGCCAAACTAGTAGAATTGAAACTGATGGTGATGAACAATTGACTCCAAATTTTAAAGTGAAATAGAATATTTGTTTCATTTTACTGTCACCTTTCGCAGCCTTTGTTGCTTCTCCTGCTTTAGTGACTGTATTACAGCTGTTAATCTAGCAATCGTGTCATTGCTAATGCTCTTGGATTGACCATTTGCAGAAGCAGTCAGGCCAGGATGAACATCATTAACAATCTTAAAGAAATCAATTGACATTACAGCTGATAGGTCATGGATCATGCTAATGTTGCTGTTAACCTTCCGTAATCGCAAGCTCTGAAAATTAAATAATAAACAGCATGAAATAAAAATGAAATGAAAGTTCTATTGTTACTGCAAATTCATAACAGAAGTATCCGAAGAAACCTTTTCACTCTGAAGATCCTTCAGGTGTGACTTAACCTCTCCCAATCTCTTCACAGTTAAATCTTGTTCATCAACTTGTGGCTCAATCGACTTTATAGAATCAACAGTGCTTGCTATTTCTGCACAAATCACATCAATCTGCAACTGTGTCTCATAAAATTCTTTCATTCTACCATCCTTCTTCAATCTCAAATCTTCTAGTACTGGTTTTAGAGCAGATATTTGCTGCTTTAGAGTACCATTCCCCTTCTCACAGTAGAAAAAACAATCATAAGCACCAACCTTACCGCATTATTTCATTTAAAGATGGGAATAATAAGCAAAATAGAACCCACAAACCCGTGAAAAGGAAGCATTTTCTCCAAGTGCAGAAATAAGTTTAGCAATTTCAGCTTCAGCACTGGCCAATGATTGAAGCAAATCAGCTTTGTACATTCTAGTCATTTCAACCTTTCTTCGGTATATATCAAGACACTCTTGCTCAAGTTCCAAGAGCATTTTGTCTCTTTCACCGTCAGTCTCCCCAATTTCATCCCAAATTTGCTGGATTAAGTACATAATATAAACTCTCAAGTCTCAAATCATAAAATTAGCTGTTATCCTTGCAGTAATTAACAAACACTTAATGACTGAAACAATGGAAAATAAAAATCCTCAGTTGCTACATAAAATCAAAACCTGAAACTTAAAATCTAAAGCTCTATCCAATTCAAACAGTATAATTATTCAGTCATCAAAATTAAAGTTAAGCCCTCTGATTGAACACAGTTATTCAGTTACTTAATAACCAATGAATCTGGAAATGCAGAAAAAATGAGAAAGGGAGAGGGATGGATACAAAATCACAAGCACTCGTAATCATAGTTGACTGTAGTAATCCAATCAGAGTGCAGTAACTGAACGGGGTAAGTAAAAAGAGATAAGAGAACCTGCAATTCATGAAGGAGAGAACCGCAAGTAGTGCGAGAAGGAGAGACCGCAGAGAAGAAGGTCGTCATCATCAGAAAAACTCAAAACCCTAAACAAGCCGAAATCATACAGAGAGGAGGCAAGAGAGAGGCGTTACGACTGACGAGCGTTTTCTTTTCTTCTATTCTTTGTTCAGCAGTAGCATTTGGAGTGAGGATCCCGAAAATTTAATTTCCGTATTTGAGAGCGCGTGCAGAATCCCCTTTTGAAAAGTGAGGTACTGATTTTTGGGTTGGTGTTTTAGCGCCAAAACCGATTACTATTTCTTTTTATGATTTCTTTCCGTATAAAATATTATTCAGGCAAAAATTCAAATTGATCCCTGAATTTTATATATGTTTTTCATTTGAGGACTCTTATTTCAATTGAAGTCAATTCACTCCCTTAATTTTAAATTTTGTCAATTGGGGTCATGATTTAACAAAGTATATTAGAGCTGTTAATCGGTTTACTTCAGAAAAAAAAAAAAAAAAGAATAGATCATGAGCATGATTTCCATTTCTATTTTTCTCAAATTTAATCTCCTTTTGGTTTCTTTTTTAATTTGAATTATTGGATTTTTCTATTTAGGGATTAAATGGTAAAAAACTAAGAAATAGATTAAGTATATATTAAAAATTATGTAGTTCTTTAAGGATATTATAAGTATTTTAAAAGGTTTTGTTGAGATATTTTGAAATTTTGTTTAACAGTAACATGAAGAATTACAAATAAACATATAAATCAGACATAAAACTTTACTGACAATAGAGTTTGCATCTTCCTATGAAATAAAAAAATTCATATCATATTGAATAATGAAATTAAAACTAAAAAAAAATATAATATTAGATTTTTTTCTGATTGGAGTTGATATTGACAAACGATATAAATCTTCGTGGCAAGAACTAATTCGTTAATTGATTTGGACGTTAAAATAGTAACTCATCTAGATCTTCTAAAACTTGATTGTTTTTCTAATAATTTGCAATATATGACGAATATAGATGAGTTTTCGTCGCTATGTGTAAATAGCATCAACGGAAGAACATGCCGCACTACCAGGTTTCATCAATCGAAGATTCACACCTGCAAATCAAGATCCAAAATTTCCAACCAAGTAAAATCAGATATCATAATTTTATTTAATAATAAACACTCACAAGAAGGGACTGCCCTCATAAAGAAGGAACAAGAAAAACTCCAAATATGAAAACAACCAACTATAACAAAACAAAAAGAAAGATCTATTATAAAGAAAACAAATATGAGTTTATTGAAAGAAAAGAAGATTAAAAAAAAAAAAAAAAAAAAAAAAAGAGAGATGAAAGGGAAGAGGCAATAAAAAGTAGAAAGTAGGGGCTATCGCTGATAAACAATGACAGCTTCAAACTAAAACTAGGGTTAGATACTGTGCATCAATATCTAAATCAGTATCTAAATGGATATTGTTATAAAGACAAAATAATAATGAAACAAATCAATAATTGTATGAAAATTGACGAGGAGTATTATTGCTATTCATCAAAGGATAAAACCAAATTGAAACAATTGAATCTAGTTAACTTTTAGATTATTTTTTAAAATAATAAAAATAAAAAATAAAAATATTTTATTCAAATTAAAAAAGGAATTAATAAAGTAAAAATCAAATTAAAATCAATCTAACAACTAACAAATATTTGTTTTATAGTACAAAAAGTTTTTTTTTTTTTTTTTATGAACGTACACTTAATAAACTAGTTTGTATTTTAATAAACTAAATTCGATTTTAAAAAATTAATTCAAAAAAGCTAATTAAAATCGATGGTTAAGAGCTTATCAAATTAAGGAGAAGAGAAAAATTTACAAAAAATTAGTCTGCGATTAGCGATTTAAATCCATAATCTAATGGAGTTTCAATATTAATATTTTCAAATATTCATATTCGTTTTATTATCCATGTTGCATTGAAAATAGAATGGATGGTAGAATGGCTTGAAATGGAGCGGAATTTTATTTAAAAAGAAGAAAAAAAAAAGATATAACAAAAAAAAGAAAAATGAAATTATGTTTAAAATTCAATGTGATTCCGCCTGTCTCTGGGAGGTTGTATCTGGACAGTCGACAGATACCGACGAGTTGGATAAGACCAGCGTACTGGGGATTGGCGGTTGGCGCTTCCCTATGCCTTTCAACGGTACCACAAACCCACGTGGCCGCCTCGAACACTATAATCCTTTGTTTATTTTTGTTTTACGGATGTGGACAAACAACAAGCGCAAGTACAGGGTTGGAAAAAAATCTTAGACGGCGCTACAGAAAAATATTTGCAAGAATATTAAAATTTGCAAGAAAATTTTATCGATGGGTGAAAATATATTTAAATTATTTATTAATTGAAAAATAAAATTTGTATTTTATTATCATCAATTATTGTGATATTAATTTTTAAATTTTATTAGTTTTATCTTAATATTAATATCATTTTATGTATTATCGATATTATTATTTATTCACTAAGTTTATTTCGTGTGAATGCATAAAATATTTCAATATTTAAAGTCAACTATTGGCTTTATATATTCAACTTTTTACCTTATACCTATTCATATAAATTGAATTAGTTTTATTTTTTTACATATTTTAATAAACTATTATTTTTTATAAAGTTATTATTAATATTGTTATAGTTGATTATTTCGTAATAAAAATTAAATTTTAAAAAATTACTGTCAGTTTCTTTTTGTAATTTCAAATTTATAGACAGTTCCATTCAAATTTTATATAGATAAAATGGAAGTAAAATATATTTTATTTAATTGTTAATTATTTTATAATTTTTTATTTTATTTTGAATATAAAAATTAAAATATCGATCACAATATTTAATAAATAATAAATAATTTTCAATTAAATAGAGAGCATTTAAAATTTACTGGCTACGGCTCGGTTAGTAAAAGTTGGGCATATGAAAAAAAAAGCTCTTGATTCGATTTTCAACGAATACATTTACAGCAAAGGATGAAGAGTTTTATTATAATTAAGTCTCGAACTAAATTAATTAGTTACTAATAATAGATCCAGGCATGGAAGGTTAAAAAGAAAAAGAGTTTCCAAATATCATGTGCTCCATGCATATATATATATATATATATATATATATATATATATATATATACAAACAAGAACCATCTACAGTCTCTCAAAAGTCAATGTTCATCTTCTCCGTTGGTCTCCATCTCCGTGAGGAAGAAAATGAGTTCTCCATGTAAATTACCAAACAAACTCATGTCGTTTCTCTTTTCATCATCCAAATCTGGGTACAGTAGTTGCGATTCAGAGGAAAGCTCTCGATTACTAAAAGACTATGCAACATGGGAATTCAACGCTTTCCTATGGATTTCTCTAGTAACTATTACCGCTCTTTCGCTCGAGAAGGTTTTCAAATTGTTCAGATTATGGGCTAAAGCTAGGAGAATTGCTGGTCCTCCTAGTAGTTCGTTCTTCGGCCATAAGAACTTCGGTTCCCGCGACAATTTCATCGGTTAGTTATCCATCATCGATGCATTTGCTTTTGATTTTGATTCTATGTTTTAGTTATGTGGAAAATGAAGGATGAAGTTTAATTGTTTAGGATTTAAGTTGGAAGGGACTTGAGAGTAAAAAGAAGTCAATTGGAATTCTAATTGCACACTTTTGAAATTGATTTGATTTAGAATCTGAAAATACTATGTTTCTGCTATTTTACATCGCGAAAGACTGTTAAAAGGAAATAGGAAAAAGATGATGAGAGAAAAAGAAGTCAGTTAGGTAGTACAGATGTTTGTAGATGTTTTTCTTTGGTGGAATAGCTTGATAGTGTTTGCGTATGTATTATTTCGATTGTTGAAACATTGGGTAAGATAACGTGTTTGGAGAATTATATTCACTCATCCTATTTGGCGTTCAGACCTTTTGTCGAAGCTGCACAGTAAATATGGTTCAGTTTTCAAGTTGTGGTTAGGGCCTACTCAGCTTCTGGTATCCATAAAAGATCCAGAACTTATCAAAGATATGCTTTTAAAGGCTGAGGACAAATTGCCTTTTTCTGGGAAGGCTTTTCGTTTAGCCTTTGGACGATCAAACCTCTTTTTTTGCTCCTATGACCAGGTATAAATTTTTCCTTTTTATGCCCTCTCACACTGCTTTGGTGTCACTAGCTGCACAAATGTTCATCAAATTGAATGCCCCTGCAATATTTTCGTTGCTTATCCTTCTTTTTTTTTTTTTTTTTTTTTTTTTTTATGTGCAGGCACAAAAAAGAAGAGAATCATTGGCATCTCAATTGAATGAAAAATTGCGTGGAAGAGCTGATATAATTTCTAAAGATGTTATAAATTGTATCATGGAAAGATTGGATGAGATTTTGGGCAAAGGAAGTGTTGATTGTAAATTGGTTTCTCAACATATGGCTTTTACCATTTTGGGGACCACACTCTTTGGGGATACATTCCTGGCGTGGTCAAAGGCAACGTTTTATGAGGAACTTCTAATGATGATTGCAAAAGATGCTTCCTTCTGGGCCTCATATAGAGTTACTCCCTTCTGGAGACATGGATTTTGGACTTACCAGTATTTGTGCACAAAGTTGAAATATTTAACTCAAGATATCATCCAGCAGTGCAGAAAAAATTGCAAACTATTTCACCATGTAGACCACAGCTCCAATGATGAAACCATGAAATATGGACTGAAAAGTGCATCTAGTATGTCACCTTTTGGCATTGTCATGCCGTATAAATTTTTCTCGAGGGAGGTTGATGGCCATCTTATTGCAAAAGAAGAGCCATATGGGAATGTTACGGGGATGATGTTTCATGGATGCATAACCACAGCAAGTTTGATAGCTAATATATTGGAAAGGCTTGTTGCTGATCCAGAGATACAGGATAAGGTAGGGGCTTTCTTTTCATTTGACTCTGAACATTTCCTTTGTTGCTGTGTTAGAACTTTGACCTTTTGCCATTATTTCTTGAATCTTTCCTAAATTCAGCCTATATAGCATTCTCAATTTTTGGCATAAGGCTGGCATAAATGATGTTTAAGTGTTGTTATATTTTTCCTTAGCATCATTACATTTCCGTACTACACTGTATTGGGTGGCAAACCCTGCTTCATGCATTTTGGTAGCTGCTCTATGGTTTACTGGTAAGTCATATTGCTATGATGAAACTGATGATTTTATTTAACCAGTTTGTGATTTATTTAAAACATGATTGAATTTTGTGTTTAAGTTATTTCCACTGTATGTTGGCCTTCCTTGGGCATTATTATATAATCAGTTGACACTGATGTAAGTGGCATTATGTTGGAGCTTTAAATACATCTCCAACCCCCCCCCCCCCCCTCCTCTTCTTTTCTTTCCAGGTCATATGACGGTGCAGTGATCAATTATTCAAATGCCAATCTTGCCATTAACAGTCTATGTTGCAATTTACTTAAATATTTGTATTTGCATGTACAGATATACTCAGAGATCGTTATGGCAAGGCAAGGATCCGCAAAAGATGATCAAAATGTTGGTAAAATGCTCTTGTTATTGGCAACTATTTATGAATCAGCCCGCCTTCTGCCACCAGGTCCTCTGCTACAGAGATGTTCTCTGAAAGATGGTTAGACACTGACTATTTATTTCCAAGGGCTAGTTTGGCATGCCAGGATATTTGTCTTTTTTTTTTTTTTAAATTATCTGCAGAGGATGCATGGAGATCACCTTGGATATTTAGTTTACTTAAAGAGTTCTCATACACATTCCACTTGTTTTCACCTTATCAACATTGTAGCTTATTTCCGTTATCACAATTAGCTGATCTGTTTTGGACCTATGTGTTCATGAATTTTGGAAATTCTTTTCAAAGTTCTGCTTATTTTTCATGCATGTGGACATAATGAGGGGTGAATGGAGAAAGAGTGTGGCAGGGGAGGAATTCATATGGGTGCTGGTTCAGTGGTTGGGTTGATTATCACTCAACTTTGTTATGTCTGTATTTCTTTTCTCTCTCTCTCTCTCTCTCTCTCTCTCTCTCTCTCTTTTGTTTAGGATTTAACTCTTTTGTTATATGTTTCCAGTTAGAGCAACCAAGTTACACTTTAGATTTATGTTACTAGATTTCCTTTCAAGTTTCAAAAGATCATCTTAGATTTATCAATCGCCTATGATTAATGTTACTGCTTGTTTTTCATAATTGCTAATTCTGCTCTACCACTTCTCTTTATAGAGTTACTGATCCATTCTCCTCTTCTTTTTTGCTGCAAGATTTGAAGCTCAAAAATGGTGTTATTATACCAGCCGGAGCAGTACTGGTCGTGCCTGTACATTTGCTGCAGATGGATGATGCTAATTGGGGCAGTGATGCTAGCAAATTTAATCCATATCGGTTTTTGTCAAAAGTTGGGGAGGTTTCTGATTCAGTGCATTTGCCATTTACAGGTTCTTTCCTGCCTCTTTCCAGTATGTTTTTCCCTTGATATAAATACAAGTTACTGGCAACTCGATCAAGTGCTTAATTCTATTTCCCAAGATATGCAGCTATAATTTTAACCCCCAAAATATCCTTTAATGTTGTTACCTCACTAATAACTTTTGTTTCCTTCACATTTTATTGTCGTGCCTTTTAGTTAAGTTCATATTATTCACTTCCTTGTGTCTAGTATGCATTGTAGCAATTTCAGGAATGTGTAATCAATGCATTTGTTTAACTTCAATTTTACTGAAAAAGCTTCAAAATTAACCAATCTGTGGTAATGATATTCTCAGAAGTTGCTGAAAATGCTGTTGACCACACTGAAAACAAATTCATTTTGAATGATCCAAATGAAAATGCAGCTTTTCTTCCCTTTGGTTCCGGTATACGTGCATGTGTGGGTCAGGAGTTTGTGATCCACGGAGTTGCCACTTTGTTTGTTTCCTTGCTTGAACGCTATGAGGTTTGTCTACTATGCTGCTTTTCTTTTCCGTCTTATATATATATATATATATATATATATATATATATATATATATATATATATATATATATATATATATATATATATATTTGCTTTGGTTTGAAATTGTAATGTGACACGCACAGAATGTTTGGATTCTTGACTGTTCTTTCTGTGGTACAAAATGACAGGTAAAGCGTCAATCAACCCCGGGAAATGACCCAAAATCAAGTAATTCAGAGATAGTCTTTGTGAGGAGAAGCAGTTGAAGGAATACAGAAATATGAAGTTTCCTATGTGTGAACAAGTGTTTTTGTTGTTCATCAAATAGTTGTTGTATAAACACACATCTTTTTCCTTTTCACCTCTTTCTTCAAAATTGATGGGGAGTCCTTGCCTTTTTGCTCATTAGCCTGCGGAGGGGAAAGATGTGGCACGAGTGTGTTTTGTGTCTCGTGTCTGTTCTCTTCCTGTTTTTAGAATAGCTCTAGTGCTGTCTCAGATACCTTGATAATTGGTTTGGTTTTGAAGCGCTATAAGCCTATATGTGCTGCTGAGCCTCGCTGGTTTTCTTCCCCATCGTTGAAGTTGATATAGTTTTCCCTTATAGTTCTTTTGAACTTTCTTTTTTTTTCTCTCCAAGAGGGAGTTTATGTCATTTGTGTGTAACCTCTTGTTCATTTAATGAAATGTTGTATTCTATGATCTCTGAGACTTTTTATTACTGTAATCATACTCTATATTCTCATCTTGAAAGGTAATAATTTACTGAATGAAAGGATAACGAGAATATTTTTCATTAAAAATATCTTTTAATTAAATTATTGTGATATTCTTAAAATTAAGCCCTCGTTGTACATCTGCCTGGCGCGAAAAATATTTAACTCTAGCCCATGCTATTTCATTATTTCTATTTCTTCCTCCGCGTCTCTGATCTCTATTAAAGTACCAAATGGACCCCACAGCCATCCACCGTAAGCTTACTCACTAAGCAAAATTTATTCCACCGGTGCGCATCTCAAGGCCATTGATCAACACGTGTTTACACGTGTCAAAATCCTGCGCCTCCATCGACAAAGAAATAGCAATGGCAGCATCCGAAAGAGTCAGTGAAGGAAAGGAAAGGGTCAACTCGAAATCTATAAAGTCATGAGATCTCGCACCTTAACACCATTATCATCTACTCTTCTGCTTTTTATTGTAATACTCTTTTCTCTGTCTTCTTTTGTGATCGGAGAGTCAGGTTTTTGCGGCGACAAAATGGCCAGACTCGGTGGAGTTCGCGAAGTAAGCGCCAACAGCGTCGAGATCGACGGTCTGGCTCGTTTCGCCGTCGAAGAACACAACAAGAAAGAGGTATGGAATTGTTTATTTGTTCTTTTTTTCGATAAATATGGTTAATTATTGAAGGATTTAGCTTAAATTTGGTCATGGTTTTTGTTTTATGAAGAATGCGTTGTTGGAGTTTGCGAGAGTGGTGAAGGCGAAAGAGCAAGTGGTGGCTGGGACTCTGCATCACCTCACTATCGAAGCGATTGAGGCTGGAAAGAAAAAGCTTTATGAAGCGAAGATTTGGGTCAAGCCTTGGCTAAACTTCAAAGAATTACAGGAGTTCAAGCATGCTGGGGATGTTGATGGACCTGATGGTGGTGCTTCATCCTTCACCTCTTCAGATCTTGGTGTCAAAAGAGGTTAAACACTTCGTTTAAGCTTTTTTTTATTTTTATTTCTTTGCTATTCAATTGATTACGAGGCAAGTGGAAGGCATAACCCTGTATTAGCTTTTGTATCAAGATACTGACTCGATTAATTTTGTAAAACAGATGGGCATGGGCCTGGATGGAGAGAAGTGCCAGCACATGATCCTGCAGTGCAAGATGCTGCAAATCATGCTGTGAAGACCATTCAGCAGAGGTCCAATTCATTGTTCCCTTATGAGCTTCAAGAGATTGTTCATGCGAAGGCTGAGGTATAATCTGTTTGCTTAATTTGTTTCTTTCTTTGGGTTAGAACTTAGAACGAGTCCTAATATTACTTGGGAGTTGAAGTTTCTTTCTTTCTTTCTATAGCCCCTTCTTACTGGAATTGGAGTTTCAACATGTTTTTTCTGATATTACTGTGTTTGAACATGAATTGCTTTCTACAGAGTATCGTTTTCCTGCTACATAGAAACTACTACCTTGGATTTGGTCTTATGAGAGTCAACATTAAGATTAGAAAGACCATCTTTTTAATGATCTGTGAGCTCTTCTTCATGAGCTAATAAGTGTTCATAAATGGTGAACAGGTAGTGGATGATTTTGCAAAGTTTGATATGCTCCTTAAGGTGAAGAGGGGAAGCAATGAAGAGAAGTACAAGGTTGAGGTGCACAAAAACAATGAAGGCAACTTCCTTCTCAATCAGATGGAGGCACACGTCTAACTCCTTGATATACTGAAATGATAATATCTATATGCGTGGATTGTTAATGCTTTATCTGGTTTAATTTCTGTAATTATTAATATTTCTAAAGCTTGTTCCTTTTGATTACAGTTTACAGAAATACAGTTTGTCTGTACTTTTGTCATATAATGGTATTTTAGCATCTTAGTTTAAGGGTAATTATATGTTTTTATTTTAAAAAAATTAGCCAAATCACAATTTAAACTCGTTGCAGATTAAACATAAGCAAACGATCTTTCTGTTTAGAAAGAACAAAGACTTGGATCAAATCAAACACACCAACTCCTTAATAGCCCCAGCCCCAGCAATTGGAGAGCATAAAGCAAACCATAAAACACAAGGAGCGAACCCAATCAAATTAAATAATACCCTGGAATGCTGTCCTTCTCACTATCTGCAATTTAAAATAATAAGCAGTAGTCTTGAAAGTTGCTGATCATTCATTCATAAGGATGCTAATGAAATGAGGTTGCACTAAAATTGAAAAAGAAATCATACACGACAATCTTAAACAGCAACTTCTACTGCCAGGGCTGCTGTGTTCATCCTACATTAGATATTAAAAACACACATACTAATTTTTCTGAGATTTTCAGCAAATTTACTACTGGAAAGGGTTGTTAGGATATAGCACTGACATTTAGGAGATTGCATGACAGAAGATTGATAAAGAGAGACAAAAGGAAGAGATCATTTCATTCCATTCTTTCTCAGAAAGGATGTCACAAAAGACGCGTTCATTCCTAATATGCTATGTTCTGCACTTCACCTTCTGCTGCTTTCTCCCCTTGTCTTCACACCCTTTTAATCAGAACTGAACCACTAACTGTTTACTAGAAGCCCTCACTACTGGTCAATTAGCCTTCTTCATCGTAATCTTCCTCCTCTTCATCTAATCTTGTGCCAAGTTGTGCAAGCTGAAGAGGATCAAAGGGCATCTTGTCCATTTCAGAGAGTGACCAACCTGGATATTCTTCGCGGTTAGTGTCAGTAGCAGGCACGGCTGCTGAGCTATCTATCACTGCTGCTCCTGCTGTTGCGGTTGCTGTTGATGTTGACGGTGATGTTGCTGATGCTGATGCTGATGCTGATGCTGCTGCTGCTGCTGCTGCTGCTGATGCTGCTGCTGTAGCCTTACTGTCCTCATTCTCAATAACATCAGCATTCAGATCGAAGTTTCTTTCTGATGCATTGGCACCATCACTGGCTACCGCATCTTCCATCAACAACTCCTTTGATTCTGATCCATTATCCACCGCAATACCAGGATTTGAGTTAACTTTTATGCTCTGTTGAAGAGCTGTGCTGGGCTCAGATTCAATCTCACGATGAGAAGACTCTCGTTCAACATTTCGACTGCCTCGCCCGCGGCCCCTTCCTCGGCCACGGCCTCTCCCTCTGCCACTACTGCCAGCATGGCTCGTTTCATGCTGTATCATTTGACATGTTAACAAATTTTTTTAATATATAACTCCATCTCAAGAAGACTAACAAATGCACCAAATTTAAAATGCTGAAAAGTGAAGACCCCAGCCTTCACACTTGACATGCTTTCTCACACTTTGAAACACTACTATGCGTGATGCAGTTCAAAAGGATAACAAAGGCACTTGGGTTAACAACTACCCCTTAAATATGAAAATTGGAACAAACGTAAAACAATAAACTGATTCTTGAAAAAGGTTAAAAGAGAAAGATTGAAGTAACAAGCTCATAAGCTGAGATCTGCAAAATAAGGCCTACGAGCTCTCAGTGTATAGATAACATCAATTTAAAATCAACACATGCCGGTTTCTGGTATATTTTGGAGGGTTTCTTACCATCCTGCTTCTCTTTGACTCTTCATCGCTATCATTGCATTCATCCCCAATGGGTTTCCTGGCACAAGATCAATGAACAAGCTTAATTTGCTACATCCACAATGGAAGGAGAAGAGATTGAAAAGAAGAGAGGAAAAGGAGGAGGAGGGGAGTCAATTAAGGAAAAAAAGAAGACACAATTTGTATAACTACCTCTTTTGCAGGGGTCTATGATCCGCAGAGTGATCAGAATGACCGTGACCATAGTCAGGAACCCTGCTGACAATATCTCTCAAGAAATCAAACACATTGTAGCTCTGTACACAATGTTTTCTGCACATAAGAAAAGCAATGTGATTAGATCAAATTCATAAATTGTAAAATCAAACATCGCCTACTAAGAAATGCAGCAACAGGAATAGCGAATCATGTTTCCACTACTTTCCTTTTGAGAGGATAAAGAAACTCTATGCAATTCAATTATTTAAGGTAAAACACTATGCAATTATTAGATATTAATGAAAATCCGAAAAAGAGAGAAGAAAGGCCCTTAACAATCAGTGATAGCAAGTCTTTCAGTTGGAAGGGGAAAAGGCAACAGAAGGACCGACATTTTCATACTCCTTTCTTTCATCTCTCCATTTCTATGTGAACTTTGTTGCAAACTCTTCTATTTCTCTTGAAATAATACATTAAAAGGCAAGAAGGGAGACTTCCATGACTTGATCCCTCATTGATCATGCCTTCCATCCATGACAAGGGCCCATCAACTAAGTTCATAAACAGTATTACCAGCCTCAAAAATTTGGTCTTAAACTTGTTTTCATTCCAGGAATGAAATTCACAATGAAGTATGGAGAAATTGACATATTAAAGTGCATAATACCAAACTAGTCACCTAAATATTGGCCATACCATTTTCGATAACTAGGTTACTATGAAACTATATTAGAATAACCATATGAAAGGTTCCTCCATTAAGATCAGTAGAAACTGATTAAATCATCACTATGTCACATAACCCAATTGCAATTAGTGGTAATCATACATCATATGCTCACACCAAAATATAACACTTCTCATCAACCAGGAAGCACCATCCAAAAACCTTCTTCCACATTTCACAGAAATTACAGTTCATTTATTTCACTTGTTTGAAGAAATTTTTTTACCAGTTTAACTTCTATTCATAATATACATATATTTTGAATAAAATTGTCGATCTCTTAAATTTGATCAACATCCAAACAACAAAAGGAATTATTTATTTGCTCTATTTTTTGTTTCTTCATGCATCAGGTGGCATTTTCTATAATTATCGACTCAAAATGGCTTAGGAAGCTTAAAAGAAAACAAATCCATATGACAAACGGAACATTCAGTCATTGAGAAGCTAGCAACACACCAATTAGCAAGACAGCAGAATTCTACTGAATTTAGGATTTTCTCACTTACAAATGCAATGCACTCATAGTTTTTGCTCCTCGTTGAAGAGTGATTTCATATGTACGATCACAAAGATCTTGTAGAAACAATTCCAATGCTTTAGCTGCAATGATATATAAGAACATCATAAGCAACCAAATGAGATATAGTTAATATCTGAAGGCTAAAGCATGGGTCATCACGCCTACTCACAAACTAAAACAGGCACTGCTAGCGCTATCTTCCCAACATCTTCATCAGCTTGCATTATCTTCTTTATTCGAGCCTGTCAAATTAATATTTTCCATCAGATAACAATGTACATTAAGGAAACCTGACCTTCAGCAATATTTAAGAAAATCATGCCCATTAGAAGGCAAGTATTTTAGTTGAAATAGTTATTTTAGTCAAATTTCCAAGCATGAAAACATCAAGTATGGCAGAAGTCAACTGCTAATTTCCTGTGATCAATAATTGGTGTAGTAAGTTTCTAGATTCCACCAAACAACTCAAATCCTGAAGTCATAAAATAATATAAGACACTTATATAAATGCCTTTGAGGTCTGTAACCAAATTAATGCAATAGACTCTTCTAAGCTTTCATCCTGTGTCAAAATTGGCATTTATTGGAAGACAGTCTACTGAGGGCTGGTTGATTGCGTATTGGCATTATATGCTTGTATGCAATGTTTCAAGAAGGGAGGATAATTAGTCCCACAATGCCAGAGGCACTTATAGGAGACGTCTTACAGGAATGTTTCCATTAACACCAATACCATCAATATACTGAGGCCCATAAATGAAATAAGGGTATGAAATAGATTAAGTACTCTTGAAGATAGTCAAAACATATAAGCAAGAACCAGATCCTGATCCCACATCCCAGCTCCAGTATTGAAAATAACATAATCAATCTGACCCATGCTTGTCAAGAAAAGTAAAAAGAGAGTGAAATGGTAGGACCAGCCATTTTTAATAGTAAGAAGTAAATACTTCGAACAGAAAAATCTAGTTAAAGAAAAAAAAGGTTAAACCAAGCACTATAGAACTCCCACTCACTAGCTCTCTATCACAGGCATGTAAAATAACCTATCCCAGAAGCAAAGCAAATCATAGCACTAATAGATTCACATGAAAAGCCTTAAAAACAATCAATCGAATTGTGACTCCAGTACTAAACATAGCCTAGGAAAGAAAGCAGCTGCAGAATATGAACACATAACATAAATAGAACACAAATCACAAATAGCCCCAAAGATGAGCAGCCATCAACTGATTTCAGTACCAAACCACTTAAAAACAAGAAAAGAACAGCAAAAGCACAACAAACATACGCAACCAAGCCCATATATCAGCATACCAATTCCATAATTGGCATAATTTATCAACCAGCAATCAACAAGCCTTCCATACCAATTACCCATCAGCTGTTTTCCGTGTATATCACAATTCGAACCAGAGCCAACAACAAATTAAAAAACAATCTGATCCAGATCGTATACCCACATAAATTCCTCAATTTTGAAATACCCACCTCCTAATTCTGACTCTAATCAAGGGCCCATCAATTCAAAGGTTTTAAAATAACTTAAACCCCAAAAATCAAAACCAAAAGGATTTAAATTGACCAAACCCCTCAATAAGTCAATCAATCGATCGGTCAAACGCTTTGATTTCCTCAGATACCAAACACCGAAAACCCAAATCAAGACGGAGAAAACTAGAGAGAGAGAGAGAGAGAGAGACTTACAGCTGGGAAACGGGTGTCGAGCTTCTTCCTCATGGCTTGTCAGATTTGGAGCATTTAAATTAAAAAAAATGTATAAGAAATAAATAATTACAAAAGCTGAAGCAGAAAGCGAAAACAGCCAAAAAGAAGATCGAAATGATATTTTTTCAAATCATAATCATTTCTTCATAATTGAATTTGGATATCGCACGAAAAATCTACAAGCTATCCCTCTTCAGATCCATAAACTTGTTAAAAAAACAGGCTCTCGTTTCCACGGAATATCCGTCCGTACAGGTTTGACAAACACAAAAAAATGAGAAAATTGAGAATTAAATATTTATTGATAAAGTTACATGCTCCTCATTTGAAGTATACAACAGTCAATGAGAGTAGCACACGTATTGAACTTTGTGATCGCTAATTTTTCTGATACAGTTACTGTGGTTTGGTTTTTTTATTTAAAATAAAAGTATTTCTATTAATTTAAAATAATTTCATATTTATATTTTTTTTTCCCTAAAAAATTGTAACTAATTTTCTCTGTAAAATATTAAAAGATTTGGTGTTGGAATAGTTACATGAATTATACCAAATTTATGTATTATATTTTATAAACCATCAATATTAATAATTTTTTTATTATAAATAAATAATAAAATGAAATTAAATATGGAAAGAGCGAAACAAAAATATGGATTTATATAATTTATCAATGTCCGAAAAATATTTTACTTTGTCAAAAATAGAAAGTTATTTTCCTTAAAAAGTGACTATTTTTTTTTTATCAGAAAAATATTTTCCATTAACTTATTTTTCTGTACGCCATAAAGAAAAATTAAGAAAAATATTTTCTTACAAGTTATTTTACGGAAATAAACAGAGGGTTAGTTTTCAATATCGGTATTAGTGTTATGTAAATGGATATAAAAAATATTTATAAAAGAAAGAATATATAACTTGTCTATATATAAATAGTCTAATCAAACACGATATAAAAGTTAAATATAATATTTTTATTAAAAGAAAATAAATTAATTGCATCGAATAGAATCTATATTGTGAAACTTTACAAATATCTGAGCGTGCTTTGATACCAAAATAATGTCAAATTTCCATAATAAATTTGATTTTTTTTAAGCAATAATGGAAATATAATAGTAAAATGACGTTCCTCTTATACTATGGATGATCCTTTTTTTTTTTTTTTTTAAAGAAAGATCCAATTAGTATGCGATTATACATTAATCTTGTTAATTCTACAAATGATCATCTACTTAATTAAAAGCAAAAGCCAGAAGAACCCTCGAAAGCTCATAAAGAAACGTCAAATATTATAATTTATAAATCATAATTTTTTTGTTTAAAATCACCGGTGCTCGGACCCCATTACTAGAAACTGCTTAGTTAGGTTCGGGGCTCAGTGACAGATAAGATCTCTCGCCCCTCTCTGTAAGTGCGTTTAGTGGAAATCAAATTCTAGAACTCTTTCGACGTACTCAATCTACATTGCCAACTGAACTACAACCCATAGATATATAAGTCACAATTAATATGAAGCAAAACATATATTTCCCCATAATAATATTTAATTTATAGTCTTATTGTCTTAATTAATGAGAAGAAGAAGAAGGCATGCCTAGTTATCAATAATTATAAACCCTCGTCATTGTGTTTAAAGGATAGTAAATGTCAAATTCTAGTTATCAATGATTTAATTTAAGGTTATTTTTCTTTTTTTTTTTTTTTTTAAAGAGAAACGGAAAAATTGCATTAACTCAAAGGAAAAAAATTCCAACAAACATAGCCGAATTGAATCCCAAATTTAGAAGCTATTTTATGACGATAAGATGCTCGAGCCAAGAAATGAGAGGTTAGCTTGCCTTCTAATCCAAACAATATTAATATCTTCTCCTGCTGTCTAAAATGGTTTTTCAGTTCAAGATAATTAAACTTAAAGCTTAATTATTTCAATGTTGTAGCTTTCGCAATCTGAGTTGTTGCACCTTCTTCAAACCCTGACAGAGCTTTGAGAAAACAACCTTCCTTATCCTCGAAAGTAACTCTGAATCTAATGATACATGCTGATTGGAAGATGACATCATCAACGTGGCTTGCCATGCATTTAAAATATCAAGAATTTACTCTAGCTGTTGGACAGTAGCATGCAAGTGAGAGGTTGAGCTACGTTTATTGTTCAATGCCTGCGACTCTGCGAGTCTTGTAACTGGAAACAAGCTGCCGCAAGAACCCCATCATAAGTTATCAAAAAGTTGTTCCACACAAATCTATTCCATTGCAAACAAGTTAGCAACAACAACGTCATTTTGATTCAGAACCTGCCCAAGAAAATCTTTAAAGCAAATGTTGGTTGGCTCCCTCCTAAACTCCCCAAGCCTCTAAATATTGCTAGCTGTACAACCCACTAAAGCATGATCTATATCCTCTATCATACTATACAACAGACAATTAATATTAATCATTCTACTTTTAATTCTCTCCTTAGTAGGTAGCACACCCCTCAAACTTATCCGTATAAGATCTTTCACTTTTGGTGGAACATCCAATTTCCACACCCTACCCTAAAAATCCCCGCCTCCTCGAAAATTATCCCTTCCAAAAGTTTTCATAACCACTAGTACCCTGACTTGACACTATATATACCCCCTCCTCTCAAAATGCTAAATGAGTTGATCTTCTCTATTCATCAAACTAAGGGGAATTTCTAGAATAGTCCATACATAGCACAATATAAGCTCATGATTTTATCACTATCCCACATGTGCTCTCTAACCTTCAATAGGTCATGCACTCTCATTTTCGTATTAATCAAACCATCCTCATCGGTTACTTTAAAAGGGTAATCAATAGGAAGCCAAGGACCCTTCATTGCATTAATACTCAATCCATTTTTTACCTTCAGCGAACCTCATGTTTTAAGACTTTTCTCGAAGACAACACTCCTCTAAACTAGATTAGTATTATTACCTAGGAAGCACTTAGAAAGTCTTCATCCGAGAAGTATTTAGCTTTGAACACATGATAATAAAAAGTGTTGGGTTTCAATAATAACCTCCACTCTTGTTTTCCTAGCTTTGCCAAATTAAAACAATGGAGGTCCCTAAACCTCATCCCCCCCTCCTTTTCCATCCCACATATATACGATCCCATGATAACCAATGCATACCCTTCCCTCAACCTTTCTTCCACCTCCACCCAAACTGATTCATTAATTTTTGCGATTCATCACACATACCCAAAGGTAACAAGAAAACACTCATGCAATACAATGAAATTGCTTGAGCCATCCATTTAAGGAGTATCTTTCACCCTGTCCGAGAAAGAAATCTATTAGCTCATCCATTCAATCTAGCCCACAATTTATCTTTTAAAAAAATTAAAAACTCTTCTCTTATTTCTACCTACCAGCGAAGGAAGCCCTAAGTGTTTCCCTCCTTCCAAGATTTATTTTTCTTGATCGCCAAAGTTTACAAGTTGAACCACATTTTCTAACATTTGTATTACCTTTTTTTTTTTTTTTTTTTTTTTTTGGAGAAATCAATGTTATATATCGAGCTTTTTATTTTTTGATTTTTATAATCAAGAGATGTTTCCTTCATTAATAAACAAATAAATAAGTCTAAAATATGCAAATAAATATTCCTTTTTTTTTCAAATACACATCAAACTAATTTTACAATATTATTTAAACTAATTCTATTTTAATAATATTTTTATAAATATAAATTAATCACCACCACATGGCCCACTACTATAAACAAAATAAATTAAAAAAGATAACATAAAGTAAAGTGATTTTGCATTTACGTACATAATCTCTAATATTCAATGCCATAATTAATTAAACATGTGTGCAATACCGAAAAAAAAAAAAAAGAAAAGCTACTACATCAATCTCTGATTAACACTAATTATAGTTTAAGCGATAAATCAATTCCGGATGCATCAACTTGATCATAACTGATCGAATGGTCAGGTCGTTGGAGATGATGATCACCAGTAGGTCTAATTATCCCGACATTTGATGGAGAAATACCAATATTACGAAATAAATCAATTTTCTTATTCGAAGAAGACGGGTTTGAAATTCCAAATCCTCCATTGTTATTAATAGCATTCAGATTCCCAATCTTTAGCTTATCAATAGAAGGTTGTGAAGTAATGGGATTTGGCATGGGCCATCCACCACCGTGACTAAACCGGTAAGGGATTGTGTTGACGGGGCTGCCACCACCGACGGTGGACATCCAAGAATAAGACGATGGAGGTTTATGAATCGAGGACTCCATTCTAACACCAAGAGATGATCTACTGAAAGATCCAAACAAAGAATGATGGTGAGTTGATAGGGTTGAATAAGGATAATAAGGGTAGTGACCAAAAGCAGTACCAAAATCCATTCCTTGACGCCTTTTGGCCAGTGCACGTTCTTGTTTATGTGCATTTTGGTGACCACCGAGAGCTTGTGACGTAGAGAACTCTCTTTTGCAGAAGGTGCATGAAAAAACCCTAGGTTGTTCAGATCCCTTAATCTTGGAATCATCATCTGTGAACTGATCTTTTGTACTGGAACTAAAAAGATTGAGTTCTAACTTGGACTCATGAATCGAATCCTCGCTCGAAAGAGTTAAATTAAGCAAATCAGGAGAATTAGATTCGCTTAACTTCTCCTTCATCTTCATGGCAATAAATTTGTTCTTGACATCACTGTTTACCCCTTCTGAAGCAGCAGAGATGCTAGAGGAATCAGAAGGGCAAGGTTGAGGAGAAGGAGGAGGAAGATCAGAAGAAGCAACTGGGTCCATCTGGTAGAGAAGAAAGAAAAGAAACCTTGAATTTTGGTGATTTGGACTGAATACAAAGATTATGCATTGGTGAAGGAATTGCATGTGTTTATATTTAGGGTTTAATAAATAGAGTATCTTATCAAGAATGGAAAGAAATCACATAGTGCTGTTAATACAATGAGTGATTAGTAACATTAAAAAGATTCATTTACAAGACTATGTCTATGTAATTACTAATTACATTCCTAATATATATATATTCATTCTTTTAACTCTACATATATGTGAACATAGTTTGACACCATAAAAGTTCAAATTTCCATGTTAAACTCTATCGATTTTTTTTTTTAATGTAAAGCATCGATATCCTGACTTTGTTAATAGAGACCACCTAATTTAGCTTAGAGCTTAATTACAGTAAAAGCTTTTCGCCCTCTTTGCAGGTGTGTTAAATTCTATGGATGTTTTATGGCAATAATTCTATATATTTGCAAATTAATTTTGAAGAAATAATAATAATGGTGAAGGGTTTATCTATTCTCGATATACAGATTCACCCATACATCAAATTAATTAAAAATAAATTTTTGGACATGAGTATTTCAATAACAATATTTAAAAAAGAACCATTCATACATTGGCTTGATATGTACTATGTACGGGTGATCTCATATACTAAGTATAGGCAAGTTTTATCTATAATAATATATTTATTTTTCAAATGAATTTCTAGTTAAAATAAAAAAAAATACAATATTGATTTTCTTTGTGAAATAACTGATCAGACTTTATCAATTAATTGGACAAAGATATATACAAAATCTTCCATTTTTAGAAAATCAATTGACTAATAATGCAAGATTTCCTTTTTTTCCATTTTAAATCTCATAGTCAATCTTGATTATTTGGAATAAGATCTCACCAACCCTAAACTCCATAGATAAATTGAATCAAAGACTATAAGAAGATGGATATTTGGTAAGAAAAGAGAAAGGGGATTGAATCTATGACTGTTTTAGTTTCAAAAATTAAGATTTCCTTCTATCTACCTTCAAAATCTCCTTTTTTTTTTTTTTTTATTTTGTTTTTTAAGTCAAAGTGGCAGAAGATGTGATTATTTATTAGTATAAGAGAATTATTTCCAATTTTGGAATAAATAAATAAATATTTTGATGAACTGTTAGAATCAATGGGATGATTTAATGAAAAACGTACCGTATGGTAATAGTTTTCAAAACAATAATTAATATGTTTCGAATTTTGAAATTCAAATCACTGTTTTTACTATGGTACACACCATGTTTGATTAATTTCTATATCAATTCAGAATTCCACATCCTCACTGTACACGTGGCAAAAGAAATTCTTCTGTTATAAGATTTACTTATCACTTCCTCCTATTCATTAGAAGTCACACAATATCAAAATTACATAAGGATTAAGGAATTATTAAACTAGCTTAATTCTATCAAAATAATTATAAATGAAAAATAATTATAAAAAAATTATCGAGACAAGCGTAACAAACGCTCTTGCAATAAAACGGGCATCTAAATTTAGTTGTCTCCGAACCCACTTGACTTTAATATTAAGCCTAAAACTTAAAAAATGCTTATAATCCAAAACCATTAAATCAAAAACGGAAGAGTCTAATCTACTACAGTCGGATAGCACGGCAGGAATGAGATGACTGGTCAGAAATAACCATGGGAGATGTGAAGGTGGTCAGTTGCAGAAGCTTGGTAGGGTTGCAAGTGTTCTGATGGCAAAGACAATAAGGATCAGGGAAGCTTTAAGTTGGTTACGCGATACCAGAATGTTCCATTGACGATGGAGAGCAACAACTTTTTGGCCATTCAAACTTTAAACACAAGCCAACGAGATTTTTCTTATGCTGTGTCTATTATAACTGATCGTAAAACTCTTTATGCGGAGTTCTATTCTTTATCATTTGCTTTTGCTAAAGGATCAGCGAACCGAATTGCACATTTGCTAGCTCATCCTACTGGTTCTATGTCTGATTTAGTGGAGTGATTTATGATCTATGCTGATAATAATTAAGTCATATTTCCAGTAAAAAAAAAACCGCAACTTGAAAATTATTCTGAATAAATGAGTTAGATATTAAATAAAAAATAGTTACATTATATTCAATAATATATTCTATAGGTAACAATTCATTTAATTAATTATCTACTATAGTTTTTATATACTTCAACCACATTAAAATCAAGGTAGTGTTTTATAGAGAGGATAAGCATGCCATGGTGTCCAATTTTTGTGTGTCTAATTTGGAAAAAAAAAAAAAAAACTCATATTTGAACCCCTAATTAAATTTATTAGGTTACTTTTCCCATTTAAGCCTTCTAACTTTTATTTATCAACATTAATGAATTTTTCAAATTTTAGTTAATTAGACATTGAGCCCGAAATTAACCAAGAGTAAATTCCAAATCCAAGTCATTAATTAATGGCAATAAATAGATCCAATAATAACTTGACACGTATTGCTATGTAAACTCTAATTAAGGAAAGATTTGCACAATCCTTGATTGTCTCTTATATGTTTTTTTATATAATAAGTACATATTATTTTCCTATTTCGTAATTCTTCTATTACAGTAACTAATGTATATATTAGTTACTATAATTATGGCTGAATACATAAATTAACTACTGAATTTGCGATTTTAATCTTATGGCACCCTAAACTTTACGGATAATTTATTGTGCACTAGAACTCGTAAATTTTAACAATATTGCACACATTTCGATACTAATATTAATAATTTTTATTCGGATTTGATTTATTTAATTTGAGCGAGTTTGAACTTGTTAACGTGCTGATTACGCAATGAAAATTATAAATTTTAATATATTTTTCTTATCAAATAATAAATTTTTATATCAATATTATATATTACTAGTAACCTTATATGCTAAAATTTAATTTATATTTAATTAAAATGTATTTGTAAATGTTATAAAGAATTAAGAAAATAATTAATTTTGTAATTTCAATATGTCAATTACTTTTTATTTTAAGTTGATTTTTGAGTCGGGCTCATACATGATCAAACTTGTTATGAAAAAAAATACACAATTGTTTTGCAATTTTACGTTTAAAAAATTATCTAATAATAATAATAATAATAATAATAATAATAATAATAGTTAATAAATTATAAAAACTACAACCCCTCCTTTAGAAAGGAGACGAAAAAAAATATTGAGGAGCGAAAAATAATTAAGTAAACAATAATGAATTATTAATTTTTTTTATAATTATTTTTACCATTTTATTTGGACGTAAGGAATGAAAATTTATTTATTTTCCATAGTTATTTTCATTATTCCAAAAGAAAGTAAAATATTATCGTCCAAACAAAGGGTTAATGCACTCGCAAAACAAGGAGATTTCTTAGGTTGCAAGCATCCGAAATTCCTAGCTGCTAATTAGTCAATCAATCGATGAACTCAATTTCTTGAGGTTTTCTATTAGGGCTTATCGTTCTTCTTCGGCAATATTTCCTGTAATCAATCAAAAGGTCTGTTAAAATGATTTCCTATTGATAATCTTGACTTAATTATGTAGGGTTTTAAACTTTTGACACTGTTACATCATTAGGGTTTATAAAATGGAAGAACATGTTTTAGGTTTATCAGGAGCAATTATTAAATTATTTTATGCCTAATTAAGACGGTTTCCGTAGTCTGATGGACCAGGAATGAGAACTGGAGGTCTGAATTGGGTGTAATAAACATGGAACCTGGAGATTGGAGAAGAGAACTATCACCAAACAGCCGATCGAAAGCTCTTAAATATATGTAAGTCGTAACATGTAATTGTTTCTACTAAACCATCAACTTGATTGCTTGGTTTATGGTTTATTGGAGAGGTATTTATGACATTTTGCATAAGACTAATTAATGTTCCAGCATATATAGCAGAAGGAACTCTCCTTTTGTGACTCTGTTTTGTCTAGTTAGAAAGACTCCCAAATGATTAATTTTATGGGAGGCATTGATTAGAAGGGGATGGAGGATATTGTAGGGTTTTGAGGGAGCCGGTGTTACTAGTGCTGTCTGAAAATTTGTGGGTAGACATTGCATAAACTTGTGAAATTTAGACTTACTAGATGTTTCTTATGCTAATCTATATTCCTGTATCTGTCTGGTCATGTGCAACTGTATATCCTTGCAAGATCAGTTTAATAATTACCAGTTCAGTGCATTTACATTGCTGTCATTTATTACCATCACAAATGCCAATTTCGTTTGATGTTTTTACTTCTATTGTCAATTTTCTATATTTAGCATTTTTTATACGATTATTTGATGGTTTTCATGATTTCTGCTACCATTAATTAGTGCAATGAGCATATGCTTTTTCAAGGGATTCTAGTATGTTTACAAATTGGATGTTCATGACTTCCAATGCTGTGAAAGATGGCAATTTAATACTTGGAGCATTAAAAATTTGTACTTTGGATGCAATAAAACAAAATGTTCTTCGACTACATCCTGCGCAAGCATTATCACCAACAATCCAGGAGCTTGCTGTCAATGCTGAGGAGTTATGTTGGACTGAATCCAAAAACAAGGTATGTAATATGCTGATCACATTACAGGGATAAACATTTTGACTTTACTTTTTCAATTTTTTCAAAATAATTTTGTTTTATAAAGTCCTCGATTTATTTCAAGAGACTCCTCTGTTTTTGTTGTTAAATTACAAACAAGCTGTCTACAGACCACATGGATCCTATAACATCAATACATTCCGAGGGTTTGAATTTGCTTATTTATCTCCTTTTTGGTTTTTAATATCATATTGAAATTTGAAATACAAAAGAATGTGAACATTTAATTCTAAAAGCCAGAGGCCTTTAAGCACATGCGTGTGAGTATATGTCTTTGGACTTGGGAGCAGCTAATTCAAGAAAGATGCTGAAAAGCTGGACTTGGTTTATAACACCCTGTAATTCTGTCCTTGGGCACGAAAAGTACTGTCTAAAAACATTTTGCATGTATTAAATATTTAGGTTACTTATTGTGTTATCTCAGGCTGAATATGTAAGCAGAGTAGAAATAGCATTGCTCAAGATAAACGGTCAGAAACTTGAGTGTCCAATGTTTAATCCACCATCAAACTCTTCATGCTCAGCGGAAATCTCCCCAGACCCAGGTGATAATTTGTTGCTGGTGTTACTAATTGTTAAATCTGTTCTCCATGTTTAGGCATAAATTTCCATTGATGCTTGCTTTCATTGGTTTCTTATAAAATCCAAAAATTTAGAGTAAACTTTTGTTCTCGCTATTCCAAAAAAAATAAGAGGATAGATTATTTTATGGTAAATGTGGACTAATATATGGTATTGATGTGTTTAATTTGTGGTCATTGGCTAAATTCATATGGTCAATGAGCTGCCATTTATTTACTTTGGTAACTTAATTCAACACATTGTCTTTCTTACTTGAAATATGCTTTATAAGGCCTCACTGAACATTAAATATGTTGAAGATGGATTTTTGATACCCATTTTTAACTCCAAGCGCAATGTAATTTACTGAACATGACTGATTAGACGACTATAGCAACAACCACTCCAGGAAACAATACAAATTCAACATAATAATAGGATCTAGTGGACTCGTTCTGGTTGGTAGTTGTCTGATGAAATATTTAGGAGGATCCTTTGTCCAACATGGTGTATTCTCTTCTTTCCCCCTTCCCTTGTTAATGGATTTTTTTCCTATAAAAAAAATCAGCAGGGAGTCTTTTACATTTGAAATTGTACTGATTTTTGTTAAAAGAATTCTGTTCTACTGTCTGCAATTTTGCATGGCGATATAACAGGTAATGCATGTTTGGTGCAAGAGGCATAATATGGTTTATGGAAGTTTTGTCTCTATGACCGTTTTAGATTTTCAATATTGCATTTATGTGCTTCATGTAAAAATAGAGCACGTTCTACAGACCAAGTCTTGGAGATATGTAAATTGGATTGCTCAGGAAATTGTGCTCTTGGTTGCCAAGATGCCAGCTTTATACTCAGCTATGTGTGCCTCATCCTTTAAACCTTTAAATAATGCATTGGTCTTTCATCCAAAATTTGTTGTTAGCATTTTATTTGTCTTTTTGTGGTGTCATCTGATTTGATTTCCTTCTTGTAGGCTTCCCATTTTAGTGCTTTCCTCCCTTTCTTTTAGATACAGGTACCTTTAGTCCTTTAGTGCACCATTACTGATTGTATAGCTACTTTGCTTTTGGCTTTTACATTGAATAGCATTCCAGAGTCGTCGGTCCCAAATTGATGAACTTCAACAGCCAACTTCATCTATGCTTAACAAATATCCACAGAGAGCCTTAAGGCAACAACAACAGCCAAATCAAGCTCCATTTATCCAACAGAATCTGCTACCCATCCCAGAGCAGCCATTGTTGCAGTTACAGCAACAAGAGCAGTTAAAAAGGCAATGGTTGGATTCTTTTAACACTAGGCAGAATCAATTGCTTTGGCAACAAGAGACTGCCCCTAATTTGCAGCATCAGTATCAGCAAAAGTTGTCTCAACTACAGCCAGACAAACTTCAACAGAATATAAATATATCAGAGCAAGATAAACAAATAAACTCTCAACGTGAATCACAGTTCCAATCAATGAATTCCCAGAGTTGCATGATAATGCCACAGCAGAACAATGTGACAAGCTTGTTGGCTGATTCTAACCATTCATCTAAGCCTGCGATGCTACGGCTAAAGAATATGAACTCTCAACAGAATCTTACTAAATCAGATTTTTGTCAGGCAAATCCAGTGAAATCAATGCTGCAGGTTCCCATGAGGTCTTTACAGACTTCTATGTGCACTCGTGAACAAACAAATATTGGCAACTTGCTATTGCAAAGCCATGGAAATGTGACAGAAACAAATGCAAATTCTTTTTGCTCAAGTTCTTTTACACCGCAGCATATGAATCCAAAAAGAATGCTGGAAGAGCAGCACGCACCAGTGCATAAGCTGAAGCAAAATTTCCAACAGCAGCAATTGGGACGAGTGCAAATGCAGCAGCAGCAGCTGCTTTGGGCTCCTGAAATGCCACAAGATCAGTTAATTGAAGTAAATGACTTGAAAGTAAGGCCAGGAATTGGATATGAAATTCCTGTGCATCAGATGAACAAAGTGAAGTCAAAACCTGGAGGAGAGAAGACTGTTAAATCAGGTTTTCAGCATCTTAATTCAGTTGGTCAGCACTCATTTTTCCATCATCACCCTCTTAATAATGGAGTCTCACTGTCTACTTATTCATCCAAGCTCCTCCAGTCTGCATCTTCTCAGATAACTCAACATTCCCTGGAGACTGACAAGCAAAATTTGTTCAGTTTGCCTACGAAAATTGAAGCCTCTTTCTGTTCAGCAAGAATTCCTTGTTCAACTCAGATGACTTCATCCCTTGAACCAGGGCTTTCTGAGAAACATATTATTGATTCTTCTTCATTCTCAAATGCTGGCGAACTTGAATATCAACAAACAACTGATTCTCTAGAACCAGGCATGGTTTGTGATGTTAAGACTCCTGAGATGTCAACTTTAACCCTGGAGAATTCTGGTGATACTAATTATACTGTTTCAAATGTCACTTCTGCGGATTCAAATGATGCAGAGCGCCCCCTTCAGCATTTAATTGAAGTGGTTTGTCTGAAGAACTTATTCACCATGCTACAACTTTATTTTCATTTTCGTTTTCTTATTCCTACGGTATTTTATTTTTTAGAAGTAAGGACTAAAACAGTAATTTGTATTCTTAGAACGACCCTGTTTTAATTTTCCTTGCCCCCATGACCAGATGCGAGGAGAGAACAATTTTCTCTTCCTTAATTCTGTTCCAGTGTTTTCTTTCTATGCATTTAGTTTTGCCTTTTTCTTTTTTTTTTTTTTTTTAAATCCCAAACATAGAACTGATGTTTTTTTTTTTCAACTTTTTATGAAGCTTGCACAGAATTCAATATGATTGATATAAGTTCAAAATGTTGTTAATTTTCAGATGAAATCAATGTCAGCAAAAGCATTTAGTTCTGCTGTAACTGAGATTGCATCAGTTGTTAGTCTGGATGATAAAATGGCAGGATCAGCACCAGTTTGTGGATCAAAAGGTTCAGTTGCTGAAGATCTGACCAGGCATTGCAATGCATTTGGAATGACAAAAATGAAGCGCTCCCTATTTGCGATGCACTTGGAGTCCACTGCAATTTCTTGTATCAAAAGGCCTAGGATTGAGGTATGACTGCTTTATTAGGTCTAGTTGAGGTGATGTTACAAATAACTATTAAATAAATGAAAAGAAATGGAAAGAAACTAAAAGTAGACTAAAACTTGGAACATTAATGAAACTCTTCATATTTTCTAGCCATGACACATAAGTTGCATTTACATTCATCAGTTTTGATAAAATTGTTGACCCACCACACTTTCTAGTTCTAGAACCTTTTCACATCAACTTGCAGTGATTTTATCTACAGAGATTCATTCATTGCAAATTGCAGGTCAATCATGTTCTGTTGGAAGAAATAAATAAGGTCAACAAGTGTTTGATAGACACTGTGGTAGATGTCAGTGATGACAATACCAATTCAACCCTACATGGAACAGATGGTACTGAAGGAACCATTGTCAAGTGCTCATTCAGTGCTGTGGCTGTCACGCCAAAACCCTGTGCTCAAATTGTGAGTCTTTGACTCCTCTTGCTATTCAGCATTGTGCATAGATTTATCCATTTTAATTGACCTCGAGTTTATGGCCATGCAGTCATTAATCCAGGCTATCCAGTTGCTTGTCCCTGTCAATTATCCCAATTGCTCACCTATACTTCTAGAAACATTGCCAGTGGAATTCAGGTAAGAGAACGGGGCTTCTCATTATCTTTTTTAAAAATTCTCTGTGCAGCTTTTACAGTTGCACGAGGGGAATCCTTCTTACTGCTTCAAGAAATTGTTTAATTTCTACTACTGTCGATCATCTAGATCACTGGTAACAGATTGTGTTGTCTGACATGATAATGCAATGGAGAAAAGGTAAACATAATGGAAATTAAATTGATACCTAATAACTTTTTGTTGAGTGACACAAACATGCATATTTATTTATAGTAGTTACCTGGTTGTGCCTATCATAAGAACCATTGAAGAGAGATAGGCAACTCCCCAGTTATGACAGGTGCCTATGTGCCATCACTATATAACTGAGGTTTACTTTGTTTTGTCTAAGAAATGAATTGGGTATATGAAAAACTGTTTCAAGAGCTCACACTACATTTTCATTATATAAGGTAAGGTACATCTTAATGGCAACCAAGGCCAGAAAGATGTTCTTCACAGCATGGTGCAGAAATTTCCAATTTTTTTTGCATTAATATTAAATCTTATTTTCTTAGGTAGATGCCTTGGATAATTTACATTTTCCGGTAGCTTTCCGAGTTTCCTTCTCAGATTTGGAGAACAAAAAACAAATATGTTTAATCTTATTTGCATTTACAGCATTCAGCATTTATACCCTACACCTGGACATGATTTTAACAATTAGTATACCTTGACTTCAATTTGTGTATTACAATCGAACCATGATCATATGTTCTGAATTACTGTCAAAATGCTCTGATGTTGCATATACGGTTCTGATTATTTGAAGCATTAACAGCAAAGAGCACGACGATATTTCAGTGAAGGCAAAGTCAAAGCTCAATGTGTTTCTCAGACAACTATCGGAGCCCATGTCAGTAGGGGAGATAGCAAGGATTTGGGATACTTGCGCTCGAGCAGTTATTTCCGAGTATGCGCAGCAGAATGGTGGAGGGAGCTTCAGCACAAAGTATGGAACTTGGGAGCAATGCCTTTCGTGATGCATGAACTTGTATAGTCAACTTTGATGTGTAGGAAAGTTGTGCTAATTCTCACATTTTAGTTAATTTTCATGTATTGTCATTTTGAATTATAAATAAAAACATAGTACCGCAAGTTTTTTTTTTTTTTTTTTTTTAATCGTGTTAATGTTTATCGAAGGAGTAATATTTTTTAATGAAGTAGAAGATAATTGTCTATTTAGTTTTTAAATTTTAATTGAAATTACTATCATCATCTCTGATTTGAAAAAATCTTTGAGTAGTTAGTTTCATTAAACTATTTTGTTATTCGTCTTGACTATTTGGTAAAGAAAGGATTAAAAAAAGTTAATTACCCAAGTAACAAAGAGGAGATGCGACTTCGATCTGACGACATATCGTTTTCCGAATAAATTTGTTATTTCACGATGATTCGCGGTTGTTATTGAACTACTCGTCGTCTTGTCGTCTATGGTAAGAGGAGTTATCTTGTCGTTCAATTATGTTTTCATTATCCGGTGAAATATTAGTCCCGCCCAAAACATGACAAAACAAGAGTTACGGATATGGTGGTAGCTGCAAGCGTATGCTCATGGCGACCAAATTTGGCGCCGCAATTATCACAAAATCTGAAAAGATTTAGGGTTTATAGCTCTTTGCCTCCAATCTCCTTCTCTTCTACCCGTGAAAGAACCTTATCTCTCATTCACAATTCCGGTGTCATCGCTTGCCTTCGCGCCAATAGGTGCTTTTTCTCTAGGACTGTTTGCTTTTTCTGATTTCTAAATTGGGAGAGAATTTAACGATCTATATTTTATCTTTTAATTATATATGTAGTGCAGAGCTCGCATTTGAAGCTGCTTCTGCTGCACTGAGAGCTGGAATCTCAGTAGTGAGTCTTTCTAACTTTGATCCTGTTTTTTTTGGTTTTTTTTTCTCTATCTATGATATTTGCCTCCCAACTCCTTCAAATTTATTGCTACATCCACTTTCTTATTATCAATTATTTTTTCCTAAAGTTGAAGATAAATTTGATTGCTTAAATTTCCTCTCAATAGTTCAGCCTTCTACTTTTGGCAATTTTTTAAGGGTGTTCTCTAAATTTGGAAATTCGGATGCAATTTTGTCCCCATGAGTTAGACAGGCTAAGTGCATGTCATTGTAGAGAATCTGAATCTAGTTCCACGTATTAACTATTATATTGAGTTTTATAATGTGTATTCTTTTTCTTGACATGCAGCTGGAGATCGTAATGTCCACTCCAGGTGTGTTTCAGGTGGTCTGATATTCCATTCTTTTGGATTTTACTATATTTATCCATCCAGGTTGTGAATTGTGTTTTTGTCGTCTTCAGGTTTTACAACAGCTGGTGAAGGATCATCCTACAGTGGCCTTGGGGGTAATCTTCATTGACACCCTTTTCGCTCTCATAACAATTTATTTTTATATTATGCTGTCATGGTGTCTTCTTGGCACACATTTTAGACACTTGCTCAAATCTTGGAATTATGCGTGCGTGGATTTCATTTTTGTGGAAGAATAAAAAAAATCCTTTTATGTTTCTTCTGCCTTGAATAAAACGATAAAAATTTTTCAAGTATATAAGTTGGGTTATGAATGCACCATTGCTGAAATAAAACAGTGAAAAATATTCTCCATAGACCATGAAAGACCCAATATAGTTTTCTTTTGTATATTATTGGTACATTGGTAGTTGGTGCAATTTAGGTTTTGACACCCTTGTGGTGGATGTTCGGTTTCAAGTCTTCAATTTGTTGATAATTTGATATCATTTATGAGAGATTTGATTGATTTTAATAACATATTCAAGAGATTGATTGATTTTAATTACATGGGTTACTATTCAAAAGATTTTTGGTGCTGATTGTGTCTTATAGGTAGGTACTGTTTTAAATGCTGAGGATGCTATAAATGCAAAGAGAGCTGGGGCCAAATTTCTCATGAGTCCTGCAACGGTGATGGTATGCATTTAGTATTCCAAGAATTGAGTGGATTTTCTTCTTCACTGAAACTTAGTTATTAAACTTGAAGGTTTTCTGTGTGCTCTACTCTGTCTCTGTCTTTGTCTCTTTCAATCTGATTGTCAAATACATGTTAAATCTGCAGAGCTTCTTCTTTTACTAAGCACATTTGCTCCCATTTAGGGTATTATGGATGTTGTCCTGGATGGTGAGGTTCTGTACATACCTGGTGCAATGACTCCAACAGAAGTAAGAAACTTATTTGCTTAAGCTGTCTTTCATTTGTAACGTTCAGATAATCTGCTTAAGCCCGATTAGCTAGGTCTAGTATTCTCCCACTGGACCTCGGCTGTTTTTTCAATTTAAATAACGGTAATTATGGAAGAATTAATTATTATCGTAATGACCATCTCCAGTATTGTATTTGATAATTGAAGTATTGAACCACTTGTGCCATTTTCTCTTCAAGCAGTTGTAACCAGAACTTCTTTTTACAGATATTGTCAGCTTATGATGCTGGTGCTAAAATTATTAAGGTGAGTTAAAAGTAGTTCTGATATGAACTTGTAGACTTGTAACTTGGTGACAGTATAGACACGCTATATTCATTGCTCTTTCTACAACTTATTGCATGTCATATCTTCAGTTCACCCTGAATTTGGTTGGATACTCAGTTCACCCTTATGTTGTGGTATTGGGATTATGTTAAGAGCAAGAAACACGTTATGAACTCTATCTTCATTTTATTTGGTGGATTAGGTCTATCCAGTTTCTGCATTAGGTGGTACTCAGTATATATCAGCACTGAAGAAACCTTTTGCTCACATATCAATGGTTGCTTCACAAGGCATAATGATTGGTTTGTGATCTGAACTCTGTCTTCTTGCTCTCGAATCACTCTATGACTTTTGCTTTTGAATGAAACAAGTAAACTACATCATAAGAATGAAATTTGGTTAAAACCTTACAAGTACCGATGTGAACTGAATTATGAATGTCCTTGTAATTGCTCATTCGGAGGTTCTCTATGTGGTTCCTAACAAAATAAATAATGCAACAAGCCAAGAATTGCATTGCCAAAACAGAAGGGCTGAAATTTTCCATATATGATTGTTTTCTTATCCTGTATCATCTGAAGTTTTACTTTATTTGGGTCTTCATATTAATACTTTAAATTCTGAAACTCTTGTATGCCCTTCTAGGAAAGAAGGTAGTTGAGGGATACATTTATCATAATTTTGTCATTGGAGAGTTCCTCTAATGGATATAATTACAATTTTGTATGAAATTCTAAAATGTACTCCATCTTACCTTGAATACAAATAAAAGAAACTTTTATTTTATTTCCGGTTATAATGTTCTCATTTCTGATTCATGGTTACAATCTAATATGTATTTGTAGGAAGACAACATTGATTTCCTTGGCTTTTCACATTTGAATGACATTTCTTTGAAATTTGATCGATATAGATTCTGTTGGTGACTATATATCCTGTGGAGCTTCATCAGTTGTTTTGTCTGATGCCATATTCAATAAAGAAGCAATGGCTCAGAAAAACTTCAATGAAATTTATCAACTTGCATGCCTTGCTAATTTGCAGGGCCAAGAAGCTGTAGAACGGTGAGTTTTAGCATGAAAAATATGAATCACTTCCTTTTCCACATCCTTTTAGTTATAGCTGCTGCAAGTATTCACTCTTGCATCATGAGGTTCTTGGCTTGGGGTTAATAAGTTACTGATGTCATAGAATGATCAACATCTGTTCATCACCATTAAATTCAACACATGTTTTATGTTTGAGTGAATTTTTCTTCCAAAAATGTAATTGATTTAGTACCTAATGTTGGAATGAAGTTCTTGCAATTTTTCCATCCTTTTGTCATGCATATCTATTCTTTAACTATAATTTGCCCATTTTGACTTTTTGTTGAATGGCCTTGATTACTTAAAAATAAACATAGAACGTGAAGAAAGAAGGTTGCAGCCTTACCTGCCCTTACTGTTTGCAACCGAGGTTGGTTTGATCATGAGAATTTGTGGTGCAAATAATTTTCCATTGAAGACCACATTATTTGATTTCATCTGTTTTTGTGCTTGAGTTCACAATTAAACCATTTTCTGTCCAGTAAAGGTAGCATGACATCATATGAATCCCAAATGGAGTAGCATTACCTGCCTCCATCCTTCAGACTTTCTAGTAGTTTTCTGTTTTATGATCTAGTTTAACCACATGTATCGTGCATTGATACAGAGATATCAAGTAGGAAATCTTAACTGCCTTCATACAGTCAGCAGACACATTTGACATCATTTAGTAATCCTTGTACAAAAAAAAAAAATTGACTCGTCTTTCATAATTAGAGATTGTTGCAAGAATTGCTAAAAATAGCAACATTAGCATAACACAGTTGGAAAAGAGAATAGCATAATCATTTAATCAGCACATACGCTATCCAATTAAAATTTACAGCAGAATCAGGCAAGATAATGATTTTAGTCAACATTTTGCGATTCATATTTTTTCAGGCATCTCTATATGCTATGGTTCTAATATGCTAGTGAAGAAAGGGCATGGTCTACATGCTATGGGAAAATATTACTTATCATGTTTGACAATATTGCTTGGTGTGGTTTTTTATACCGTTTATCTGATGTGATTATTATGCAGAAAGAGGAACTACATTCCAAATTGAATTTGCTTCAGCAGAGTATACAGTTTTTATTCTATATTATCTATATCTGAATAGATTAAAGCATTGGAGAAGGATTTTTTACTGATGCAGACAGTGTTTGGACAGATAATATATTACTGACGGACGGGTAAACTAAACATATTACTTGCTCATTTCATTTAATGTACCTTCATCATTAAGATTTATTTATTTAGTTTTTGACAGTCTGTGTAGCATCTCGTTACTAATTCGTGTATTATCGGAAAATTATTTGCAGCTCATTCAAAGTTACTATGCTGAAGCCATTAAAGATAAAATGCGATATGGTTTTTGTCATGCTGAAACTTTTTCTAATTAAGGTATGTTTTTTGAGGATTTTGCATACGTAGAATGTAGAAAACATAATTAATGTGATAGCAAGTGATGATATGGGGGGGGGGGGGGGGGATTATACCAGGTACATGAAATTTAAACTGAAAGAACTTAAAGAAAAGCTACTTTCAAATACTTCAAATTGAAATTAAACTATTTGTATCAGTTATCTGGATAGTCACTTGTTGCTGTCCTTCTATAAACTGTATCATTGTATGTTTAAATTGAAGTATTCAAAAACTAGTTGTAGAGGGAGATGGACAGATATGAGCTAGATGATGAAGCTTCTGCTGCTATATGCTATTATATAATATAAAACTGTAAAAAAGCAAACTAAAATTAAAGAAAAGTAAAGTTAAAAAGTAAAAAAGGGTTAAAGGGTAAAAGATAAGGCAGCTATGTCAATGTCGAATTCGATTCTTTAATAATTTAACAAACATCTTTGGATGGAAAGGAGAAAGCTTTGAAATTCAACTACTTTTTGCAAATCATCTTTAAAGTCAATGCAGAATAACTAGAAGCTCTATGGTTGAAATTTGGTTAGCCTCTCTCCATCTTAGCATGTGTTTGGAGTTTTGTCAACTGCTTGAAATATGAATTTGCCTACACTTTCTTTCGTTGCAACTTTTTTGGCATATTATAAATGAAAAAAAAAAAAAAAATTTTTAATATATTCGGTTTTGTTTTTTTAATTGAAAAGTAAAAAAAAATGTTTTATTGGATTATTTTTTATGAATCCTAAAAAATAAATTTAAATTTCGTTAAAAAATAATTAAAAATTGAATCAAATCAAGACTCAGTCCAATTTATTTCCCTATACTAAATAATTTAATTCAATTAGCAGCATCAACAAAGACTTCACATTTTCTTTGATCATGCATAAGAAAATGTCAATTTTTATTTTAGTTGACCAAAATATCAATTATTATTATTTATCAATGATAGCTATATGAGGTACTATTAAATGTATTTAGTACATATATGGAAATAATACTAATAATTTCTATATTGAAAATTTTAATAATTGGTAAGAAAAAAAAAGGAACAATACACCAAATTAATTATAACTGTATTTTAATTCAAATGATGTTATTTTTTAATTGGCTTAGTGTATGGAATTACGCGTTTACCCAATTAGGCAAAAAAATTCCCTAATTTTAATTATTATCAGGAAAAAGTTTTGAAACTATTTTTGATGATCACTAGACTTGTCGGGATTACACAATTTCAAGTTGAACCATTTATATGTGGGTCCGATGATGGGTTCCACCATCAAGATTTTGCCGTTGCAGTGCAGCCATAGATGCACAAAACAATCCCCACGTATGATATTTATTTTAAAAATTAATAAATTTTTAATCAATAATATTTTAAATAATAATTTGACCAATTACAATTACTGTAATACCCAATCAGATCCTTAAGAGCTAAATAATAGTAATTCTTGAGATTTAAAATGTCATTATATCTATTAAGTGGGAGATTAAATAATAATTCAATACTAACTCTTTATTAAACGTGAATAGCTAAATAGTTACATGTTGCAAATATTTAATGGTAAACATAATTTTGACAGCTAATAGGAATATGAAGTAATTTTATCAAAATTTAAGGACTAAATAATTAATTACACTATAATTTTTTTTCTAAATTAGGAATATGAATAATCTATATTTATTAATCGTCTAATTCGAAATTTAACTAATAATAATAGTAATATATTTATTGATAAAATTTGTATTTTATTTTTTTTTTGAAGGTATAAAAATTTGTATTAAATTGAGGCAAAATAAGAAACTGCAGATATTAATTTATTTTAAAAAGAGAGTAAATATATTTTTACCATAAGGAGTAGTAGTGCAACAAATGTATGTAACCATGTTTTTCTTTTTTTCTTTTTTTCTTTTTTTTTTTAAGAAAAATGTAGCCATGTGTTTAATTGAACTATATACACACCCATTAAATGCCAGCAAAATGTTCACCAATATTCCAACTATGCCCATCCATCAAACCAAATGCTTGAAATGATTGCACCACTAGGCAGGGTCAATTCTGGTAAAACACAACTATTTTAGGTAATAGATGCTTCCAGTAGGCGGCCGTACGATTTTCAGGGTAATCCTAACAGCCTTCGTTATAGCCTAATTTCCCGTTCTAAGCGGACCATCAGAAATTATTATTATTATTATTATTATTATTATTATTATGAAAGTAAAAATAAAATCTAAACACAAAAACAAATCCCTTCGAACAAAAAACACAAAAATAAATAAATAATTAACTAAAAAAAAAAAAGAACAGGAAAAGACAGCTCTTTCTGATCCTTAATTTAGGCGAAAAAAATAAAAAGGCGGAACTCAAATCCTACATTTAAATGTACACTAATAATAAACCTCGCGCACGATAAGGAGCAATAAAGCGAAATACAAAATTTAGAGAGAGAAATATAGTTACTAGAACGTGAAAAGTACAGAGAGAAAAAAGCTTCAACGTATAACGCAAAAACAAGCGGCGATTTATCGTAATCGACGACAAGTTTTCAGAAACCCTTTGTTAAACAGCAAACAATTCCTAGAAGTTATCGATCTGTTCGATTTTAGGTTCGTTCTTTGGTTTCAGATCTGTGTTTCTCTTTCGTTTTTTCTTTAGTGGTTTTCATTATAATTATTGTTGAATGCGATTGCCATTTTCAATCTTCTTTCTCTTCTTCTTTTTGGTTGGAGTCTCAATTTCATTTAGGGTCTAAGCTTGTTTCTTGATCTGTGTTTGGTTTTAGTGGGCTGTATTAGATTTTGAGAGATCTAAAGGTATTTTCTTTTCTTTTTTTAGGGCTTTAGCTCCGTTTTCTTTATGGTGATTAAAGATTTTAATGAATTCTTTTGTTATTTGGAAGTTGATTTCTTAAGTGGGTTTTGATTTCGAATGATGAATGTGCTGTGTTATATGAACACAATCGATTTATATCGAGTCATTTATTTTTTTTCAAGATTCATAATTTTTACTCTTAGGTGGGAGGAAATGTTTGAGATTGGTTGGATTGGATGTTATGCATGGGATGCAGACATAAAAATTCGATCCTTGTTTTTTTGTTCTTTCCCCAACATAATTTTTAGCTGATAAATTCTTTTGGAATGTTTTTTTTGTTGTTTAGTTGTCTATGCATTGCATATATTTATTTGTTTAATTACATTTTCAGTCATGGAGTTTGATTTGGTTAGGACAGAATGCATCGTAGAAATTATTTGTTTATCTGATTTTGCTTAAATTTTTTCAGTGTTCTCTTTTAAATATTTCTTCAGTTACAGGTTTCTTTGCTTTGAATCTGATGTAACGTAATGTCACATCTAATTTCTCTGTTGTTTTTATGTGAAATTTATTCATGTTTTTTCTTTGTGTGGTTGGCCAAAATAGGCTGTAACTGATTATGGGTTGATCTGAATAATCATGATGATGTGATGTTTGTGATAATAATATAAATATATTGGAGCAGCATTGTTCTCCTCGTCATTATACAATAGTTTTAATGATACTTTTTTTGCTTTATTGGCTTGTGTTGTTAGATGGTTCTTTTCTCGATTTCACTGCATTAGAATATTATGTTATTTTTCCAAATGTATTATCTGCTCCTCCCTGATAGTTTGGATGAGATGGGTAAAGCTATGATGATCTGGTTTCATGCCACCAATACGGGAGGTGTGGTTTTTAATGTGCTCTCATTATTTTTTTGATGCATCTTCCAGATGCTTCTGCTTTTATAGTACTATGCTTTTGTGTCATGCAGCAAACGTTGATTTTCATTTTGTTCTTCTGTAGGAACGTTTCATAATTCCAGAAAATGTCTCCAGCATCAAAGTCCAAGACCAAGTCTAAAGATAAGGCGTCTGCAAGGGCTGCCAAGGAACAGAAGGCATCTGACAAATCTTCTGGATCTACCAATACTGCAAGTGGTACTCCTGCAAGTGCTTATAATCCAATTTCTGGGACATTTCATACCCTAGAGATACCATCAGCCACCTCTTCCCCTCATTTCCATGACAATGGTCGTTTCAGAAATATAGATGACACAGATGAACATTCCAGTAGTCCACATGGAACTGTATCCGAATATGATTCAGTGTCAAACAATGGTAGTTGCTCTGGCGAGTCAGAAGATCCAAAAGATAAGACAACCAGTTCTACTCGGCAGGAAACCGTGCCTGGTTTAGAAAATGACAGGCGAGAGAAGATTCGTCTGAAGAATGAGAAGAAGCACCAGCGCCAGAAAGAGAGGCGGGCACAAGAGTTGCATGAGCGTTGCAGTGGGTATCTGATGTCGAGAAAATTAGAAGCCCTTTCAGAGCAGCTTGTGGCAATGGGGTTTTCTCATGAACGAGCAACATTGGCCCTTGTGTTGAATGAGGGCAGGGTAGAAGAATCAGTTAACTGGCTTTTTGAAGGGAATGAAGAGGAAGCCCGCAATAAGGACTCTAAACTTGGAACCAGCAGTAACTTAAAAATTGACATTAGTGAGGAGCTTGCTCAGATATCAGTATTAGAGGTGAGGTACAAATGCTCAAAGCAGGAGGTTGAAAGAGCAATTGTTGCTTGTGAGGGTGATCTGTTGAAGGCAGAAGAGATCTTACAAGCACAAAAGCTGGAACAACCTGCCACTCCACTAACTTCTGAAGAGGTTACTGATGCCAATGATTTGAAGAGAACGCATGAAAAGCCCCTGTCATCGTCAATTACAATACAACAGAGAAGAAATGAGCAGGATTTTAACTATGCCAAAACATCAATTGCACTGCCAATGTATTCAGAACCTGGGAATAGAAGCTTGCAGCCTCTGAATCAGTCCAGATCGCTGGCAGATAAGAGGTGGACTGCTACTGGAACAAGCCCTTCTTTTTCATTAGGTATGGCATCCCCTGGACAGGTGACACCTCAATCAGCCAAATTGGAGGTCAGGCTTGGTGTTTCTGGAAATGAAGGGAAAAATCATCAGCATATACTGAGGGAACCAATAGTTATGATGCAGCGTCGCCAATCTATAAATGCCAAACAAAATCAAGTCCCTAGCATAAGTGCCTCACCTTCTGTAACAGCTGGATGGTATTCAAATAACGGACCAGGTGTTGAAAATGTAAGGTCATTAGTTCCAAATCAGAGCAGTGGAAGCCTTGGTTTGGTGAATCAGAACTCAGAGCAGTTCTATCATCCAGCTTCTTATAAAGAGAGCCCGAACTTGTTTAATGGCCCGATAGATTCTGCATCAGCAGGATTCAGAAGTTCATGGAATGCAATGAGTAAGTCTCCTGCACATGCAGTTCCTTATGAGCCCCAGAGTTCATACGGTGTAGTGAGTGCATCTTCACCTCCACTTGCAGCTCCATCTTCCCTCGGTCTATTTTCTGGTTGGGGTTCAGGAACGTTAGGCTCTTCGGCACATGTGGATTGGAATACAGGAGTGATGCCAGAGTTTGACTATAACAGTATAGATTGGACTTTGGATAATAATATGTTATCATCCAAACCAAGCGGGTTGTGGCTGGGGCTTTCCTCATTATTGAGGAACAGTTCCGGCACAAGAATGAACAGTATGAATAGTTCCTGCATATCAGGGTTACGGGACGCTGGGGCTACTAAAGAAACGTCATCTTCTGCTGGTTTGCACGAGTGGACATCGCCTTTTGCAGGGAAGGACATATTTAGTTTGCCTAGACAGTTTGTTACTTCTCCTTCTCCTTAGGGCTAGGGGTACCGGAGAAGGAATGGAAGCAATGAGGCTGGTTTAGTGGGTGTTTGGATGCATGTTAATGGTTATTTCTGTTTTCTCAGTCGTAAATGCATCTATTAGCTTTTCATTTTTCGTTACTTTGTGCATTTTCTTGTTGCTTGTTGGACTTCCGGGAGTAACACCGATGTAGGATCACATAAAACACGAACACAGGCTTTTATATAATGAACCCATGCGAAACAAAATTTGGTAGACTCGAAAAATCTTAAAATATAATTTGTGAATAAAAAAAATCTTTACAGACACCAGAAATTAACGCCATATATGAAAATTCTGATACGCTAAAATCCAAAGTGAATCATTTTATTTTGAAAATAATAAGAGCTAGAGCCCTTCAGGAAAAGTAACCAGCTTCACTCCCTCTTTCCGATCCTGACAATGTCTCAAATAGGGTAAAAGAGCACCAGCATCAATCTTCACCTTATCTTGGCAATTGTCAATTTTAGGAACGTGAAAGCAAGGCTCCATAGAAATGTCTCTTACACAAGGTGGATTTCGGATTTTCTTGCCATTTGTCTTATAAAGAATCCATGGTCTCAGACCCCCTAAGCCTTGAGCAACATACCCAAACGTAGAAAAACCACTTGTCACCAGCACATCACTCATACTTAGCAGATACATTTCAACCCATGCCTTCATATTATGCTTATTGTCCCCAAAATGTTGATAGTCTTCATGACTTGCCTGGTAAACCCCAACCACTTCACCTGTGACAGTTGATCTTGTCCAATACATATCCTTCAAATTTTCATAAAACTCGGAATGTAAAGATGTTACTAAAATTGCTTCTGATGTCTTATTTCTGAATTCAGAATCTACACTTTCTTCTGTCTGTGTTTCTGGTAGGATTTTTTCATTCATAGTACATGCCAATATTTGATTCATAACAATTTGAAAAGTAGTAGTTTGAGCCTGGAATACTCTCACTTGGAGCCCAGCCCTTTTATCTGCCTTAGCAAGATATGCATCATAGAACCTTGTAATTAGACCCCAAGCCTGATTTGAGGGACTAAAAAGATAATGACTTAAGTGAAAGAAAATAGTGTCCTTCTCAGGAAACAATTTACTTACCTCTTCCTTGTAAGATGAACTGAGGAAAAAACTAGGAGCAAAATATTGATCTGAAAGTAGAATCAACCAAGTAACTTTTACAAGCAGGGATTCACCTTTATCGCAGTAAAATAGCTTCTTATCGAGGTCATAATCACTATGATCAAGATTAAGATATAAATGTGTTGGTTGTGATTTGATTGACATATTTACTGCAATGCTTCCAAAACCATGAGCATGCCTAATTTTCGTAACTCCAAATTGCTGCTTTAGAGGAAAGCTGTTAGGCAATAACCATGATGTATTGGGAAATGGCTCGCAGAAGAGATCAGCCATGTCAGTTCCATGATCAACCAGTAGCACTCGGTTAGTGAGAAGAGCATAAAGAAAAGTTGCAGCCATACTTACTATTCTGTTCCCTAATCCATTTGCAGGTACCCATATAATGTATTTACACTTGCTACTAGTGCTTCTTGTACCAGATTTTAATCTTTTTGAGGCTTTGCTGTAGGCTTTTGTATAGGGTCCACAAAGTTTGTGAAGATCTTCGTATTCAAGGAGCTTTGAAAGGAGATAAGGAGAGGGATTATGAGTTGAAGGTTTTCTATATAGGATAGATTGGTATCTGCTTAAGCAGGATCTTTCATCTAATTCTGGGGAGTAAAGTCCTTGAAGAAATTTAAAATCACTGGTCAGCTTATTAGGCTGAGAGGAAATGTTTCTTGAATCTGATTCTTTTGTAACTCCTGGAATTGCCCTTCCATTGAGCACTTCTTTACCAGAGGAAACATTTCTTGAATCTGATTCTTTTATATCTCCTGGAAATGCACTTCCATTGAGAACTTCTTTACCAGAGGAAACATTTCTTGAATCTGATTCTTCCCCAAATTTACGATCCAAAGTCTCATTAAGCAGGTAGCCAAAAGAATCGATTTTTGAATCTGTAGAAAGGGAAAAGATTAAAATTTACAAGGGTTGACAATGGAGGTGCAAGAAAAGAAAATTGATTACCTACCAACTGTTAAATCTGTAAGATTGTCAAGATTTCCATTAAAGACTTGACTTAGCTCAAATGTTGAGTTTCGGTACATAACTGATGCCATGAATGAAACAGTCAAAACTATAAAGCAGATAACCAGGACTTCAGTAAATCTCTTGGAATCAAAACCCAATTTTTCTTTGGTAACTTTAAAGATTTCCATGTTTTTACCTGAAAATGATATCAAGTCTTAAAGCGAAAAAACATAGAGATTAAAGAACTTGTTTATGCACATAACTTGCACGCATATTTCATGACAGGAAGTCGAAAAAAAAAAATCTCATTTCCCAACTACTACTTCGAGTTAGGATTTTGTAAGATCTTCTTTCTCCTTGAACTCTGAAAGTCTTCTGCCATAATCAACCTCTCAAAGCTGGAAAAATTATCATAAATCGAAGGAAACATTGCACTCTCCATATAATGTATTTTCTTAATAAATTACATTATCACCACGAAAGCAAATTAGAAGCTAATTAGAAGTTTCCTCAGTAAGATTTCTTTCCTTCAATGTTTATAAGACTTTTTTCGAAAAACAAAACACAAACTCCTCTTTATTCTTTAGATCTACATAATTTATTCAATAACATGAACATAATATTTTGAGTTAAAAACCAATACTTTCTGGTTCAATCCCAGGCGCATAAAATATTTACGTTCTACAGCAAGATGGGATTACACCTCCCGGTTATATACTTACATCACACATAAAAAAAAAAAAAAAAACAATACTTGCGCAAAAATCTTACCACAAAAATGCAATTAACACATACTCTTGCATGTATTGTATCTCTTAATTTAACAGTTAATAAACTAAATTAACAGTTAAGTTGCAGAAAGAGAAGGGTTGACTTTAGAGAAGAAGCCATAACGTACCTTCAAACCTAAGATAACAGGAAAACCAACGGTTGGAAAGAGTGATTACAATTTTTATATAAATATGATTCCTTTCCTTCAATAAAGAGTGCAATAACTCAGTTTCGTTTTTTAACATGGATAATTTAAACGTCTTGCAGCCATTTTTGTATATAAGGTAATTATCGTATTGTCTACGCAAACAATTAATTAATATGACTAAGCAGTTTTATCTAATATATTTTCCACATTTTTATTTTTATTTTTATTTCACTTGTATCCTTATCCTGTATGGATTCAGGGTTGGTTATGTTCATAAAAATGTAGACTTTACATTAATTTTTAAAAATATATTATAATTGAAATATGAAATATATTATTAGTATTATTAATATTTAAATGTGGTAATAAAACTATATTTACCTAATCTGTGCAGGCTAAAATCAATCAAGTTAGAATACATTATTTCCAAGAAATCATCCTACAACTTTTGATGATCGTTAAATAGCTTCACCCCCAACTCTCTGTCCTCACATTGCCTTATATAAGGAACAAGAGCAGCAGCATCAAGATTGTTCCTTGACTTGCAATCATAACTGAAAGGATAATGGAAACAAGGCTCCATAGATGTGGCTCGTTTACACGGAACGAATATTCCATGCCCTGCTAGCTTTGGCTTCTGCAAAATCCATGGTTTTAAACCTCCAAGACTTTGAGCCACATACCCAAATGTAGACCAAGCACTAGTCACCAACACATCACACAAACTAAGTAGATATATTTCAGCCCATGCCTTCATATTATGTATATTATCTCCGCGGTGTTGATACCCTTCTTGACTTGGCTGGTAAACTCCAATGACTTCCCCTGACAAATCTGGTTTAGCCAAATACATATTACTTAAATTCATGTAGAACTCGGAATATAAAGATGCTACCAGAATGACTTTTGATGGTTTCTGGTTCTTGGTAGAGGAAGATGCAGATTTTGTAGTGTCTACTTTGGGTAGAAGCTTTTTCTTTACAGTGCATTCTGATATTTGATCCATAACAGTTTGAATATGAGCAGCATTAGCATGGAATACCCTTATTTGCAGGCCAACCCTTTTATCTGCCTTGGCTAAGTACGCATCATAGAACCTGGTGATTAGCTGCCTCCATACCCTATTTGAAGGATTGAAAAGATATCGACCTAGGTGATGGAAAACAGTTTCTTTTTCAGGGAACAATTTGCTTACCTCTTCTTTGAAAGATGGAATCAAGAAGAAAGAAGGGACAAAATATTGCTCCGATAACAGAATCAACCAAGGGACCTTTTGGAGGAGAACTTGGCTTTGATCACAGTAAAAAACTTGTTTATCAAGATTATCCTCGCGTTTTTTTAGAGTAAGATATAGATATGGTGGTGTTGCCTCCATTGATTTGTTTATCCTACCCTTTTCTAGCATGCCTCTCAAACTATGAGCATACCTCAGTTGAGAATTATGAAATTGATTCCTGAGAGGAAAGTCTTTAGGCAATAACCATGATGTATTTGGAAATGGCTCACAAAAGAGATCAGCCATGTCAGTCCCATGATCAACAAGCAGGACTCGATTTGAGAGGAGAGCATAAAGAAATGATGAAGCCATGCTAGCCATCCTATTTCCCAATCCATTGTCCGGTCTCCATACAATGTATTTACATTCTCTGGTAATACCTACATGGCTAGATTTGAGTACCTTTAAGGTTCTGTTGTAGGATATGCTATGAGGTCCACAGCGTTTGTGAAGACCTTCATAATCACGCAGTTTTGAAAGGAGAAAGGGAGAGGGCTTATGGGGTGAAATTCTGCGATAAAGGATTGACTGGTACCTGCTTAAACAGGATCTTTCACCAAATCCAGGAAGGATTAGTCCGTCAAGCAATTTATCCTTATCCATGCTTTTAGATTGAAAGGAATTGTTTCTTGAACTTGATGTGTCTACAAATTTGGGACCCAAAGTTCCATTAAGCAAGTTGTCATTGGATATGCTGGTTGGCTGGGAGGACTCGTTTCCCGAAACTGTAAATTTTATGAGTGAAAAAGCACAAATTAGTGTAAACAAAGAATGGTATTAGCTGCATTATCCACATGAAATTTTATGATAAGATAATTAAAAAATTTATATTTGTGTGTGATGGATCCAATGCATTTCAAGAGCCAGAAAATAACTTCATCATTATTAAATGTAAGTGAATTCATTTCTTGAACCTGATACACCAATAAATCTGGAAGATAGAGTTCCATTAAGTTGTTTGTCATCTGGTTCTGGTATGCTGGTTGGCAGAGAGGACTCATATTCAGAATCTGAAAGTTTTGATTAAAAAAAAAAAAGAAAGAAAAAAAAGAAAAATCACTAAATAATAAAGAAGATTAAGCCGCTTCAACAGCCAATTGAAGTGTCGTGAGATGACAATTTAGATACATTTGTATGTAGTATGGTGCATGCGATGTAGTCTATGAACTTGAAACTAATTTAGACGTTATTCAATGTAAATGGATTCACTTCTCAGACCTGATAATTTCCCAAATTTAGGAGCTACAGTTCTATTAAGCAGTTTGCTTTCCAGTGTGCTGCTAGGTTGAGAGGACTCGTATTTTGGTTCTGAAAATTTGAAAAAACAAAGTCTATTAGAAAATAACAACAATATCCCTCTTATTCATCCAAATAAAGTTTTATAAGAAGACAAATCAAAGATGTTTGTACGTATATGGTGGTCAATCCAATGTAGTTAATAAATTGGAAACTAACTAAATTATCATTTTTAAATAGATTTATGTCTTGAACCTGATCCTTTACCAAATCCATAAGCCAAAGTGTTATCAACCAATTTATCAACTGGAATGCTGGTAGGCTGATAGGCCTCATACTTTGAATCTGAAAATTAGAGGAAAAGCAAAGCACCAGTTAACAAGTATGGAATAACACGCCATTTCATCACCCAGTTGAAGTTTAATGAACTGATTATTCACACTTGTAATAGAGTGAAGCCAATGTATTTTGTGAACTAGGAAACTAATATAGCCATTCCTAACCTAATGCAAATGAATTTATTAGAATGAAATTAGGTCAACAAGTAAATGCTTGCATATATAACATGCATCAGAAATGATTGAAAATTAAGATGTAATTAAGCATTGGTCTCTCACCTTACCTAATGCTATAGCATTTTGAACTTTTACCCCAAAGACTGCACTTAGATCAAATTTTGAGTTTTGAGACATCATTGAGATCATGAATAACACTGGCAAGGCTATGAAACACACAACTAAGATTGTTGTGAATCTTTTGTATACAAATTCCAATCTTTCCATTGTAACTCGAATGATTTCCATGATTTTCTAGTTGTTTACCTGTGATTATTAATTGTTTCAGAAGACTAGAACACAAATGTAAGTGCAATCTACTATATGTATATGCAGCAAAACTGTAGTATAAGAGAAAGAACTACATATATGGAGTTGTATTTTACTAAGCTCTTACCTTCTGCAAGGATTCTTAAATCCAATAAAAGAAAAAGGAGAGGAGGTGTTTAATAATTATTCAAGTGCTTCTACGGAATCCTCATTAATCACATTCTCATTGATTTTTATAATGGAATTCACATGTTTGGAATACATTAATGGAGGCTATAAAATCTGAACTTTAAAATCTTGGTCACAAGATGTTGTGAAACTGCAAGAATTGCAACTTACAGTAGATTCCAAGAAATCAATTAGACATGATAATGGGTATCAATTCGAATCTTTAGATGAATAAGCTAAACTAAGTAGTCAATGATCAAAAAGACAAATGAAGTTATCAACTTCAATCTTCCTCCCCCCCCCCCCCCACCCCCCAACCCCTCGCCCCAAAAAAAAAAAAAAAAAAAAAAAAAAAAAACCTTCCGAATCTTGAATGCAATTATTCATGTAGCTTCCACTCAAATGGCGATTCTAAGTTTGAGATCGATAGCGCCCATGAAGATACATCATACAGAAATATATGTATGAAAATAACATCTTTTTAACTGATATAGAATGGGTTTTTGGGAAAGAAGACGTACCTCTGCAATTCGAATCTAAGATCAACCTCAAGAACCGGAACAGTTTAGTTATTTAGCTGGTTCTGGATCAAGTATGCAAGGCTTCCCCCTGAAATAATGTATTTTTGTGTAAAATAAAACGTGGAGCCCATTGATAGACAAGAAAGCTATTTTATTGTTTGACCCATCTTGTTCCAATTTCAGAAAAGGACAAAAATTAAAATTCATCCCTGAATTAATCAAGTTAACACGTTAGGATTAAAAAAAAAACAAAAGTAACTACCAAGTCCTTAATTTACGCTTTTCGATAACATTTTAGTCTTTCCGTTTAAAATTTTTTTTTTTTTGACTATCAATGTATCTTGAAATTGATCTCAAATTCAAATTATAGTCAAAATAACTATAAGATCATTAAATTATAATTTTATTAATATTTTAATTCAAAAGTTAAAGAAAATCATAAATTATGGACTTTGTAATAGGTTTTAAAATAAAAATTTTCATATATTAATTTGACTATAATTTAGGGACTAATTTATTTTTTTTTTAATTTTAATTTTTGATATTTTTTAAGTTTTTTTTTTTTTAAGAAAAGAATGTTTAATTATTGTTAAGGTAAAAAAGCATGACATTATAAATAAAAGCTAGAGGGTTAGCAATATCCACTCCACATAACTAGACATAGAACCAGTGGCTCGGCTAAGGAATGAGCGGTTTGATTCACTGATTTTTTAATCAACAAAAAAGATTAATTTATTTTAATAAGTTTTTAATCATTTATTTTCAATATGTATTAATTTTATAAAATGAATGATTAATTTATTATTAAATAAAAGTGAAAATTTGAAAAGTAAAGAGTTTCTTAATCTTCTCTATTTCTAATTAAACAATTGATGAATTATTATTTTTTATCACAGAATAATTAAATATTTTTCTATATTTTCCTATCATATTAAATCCAATTCTTTCTTTAATTTTTACTACATCAAATTAATAACAAAAAAACAAAAGTAAATCATGGAAAAAAATATTATTCTTTTCATTTCTCCACAACAAATTGAACATGAATGATAATTAAATAACAATTACATAACCGCTAATTAAAAATATTAGAATCATCATTAAAAAGCTTGAGTCCTCTAGGTTCATCTTCACAATGCATGATATGAGGAACAATAATACCCATATCAGCTTTCACCTTCGTCTTGCAATCACGAGTTGGCGGAAAATGGAAACAAGGTTCCTTCGACATGACTCGCCGGCAAGCTTGATTGGGTTTCTTCCAATTCTCAGGCTTGTAAAGAATCCATGGCTTTAAACCTCCAAGCCCTTGAGCTACATACCCAAAAGTTGACCAAGAGCTAGTAACCAACACATCACTCATACTTAATAGGTTCATTTCAACCCATGCCTTCAAATTATGCATATTATCTCCAAATTGCTGATGCTTCTCATGGCTTGGCTGACAGACCTCAATTACCTCTCCATTTCTAGTTGGAAATGTCCAATACATGTTCTTTAAACTTTCATAGAATTCTGTATATAAAGATGCTATTAGAATAGCTTTTGAGTTTGATGTTCGGTTTTTCGATATGAGTTCTTGTTTGTTTACTTCTGGTAACAGGTTTTCTTGCATTGTACAGGCTAAAATTTGATCCATCACAATTTGGAAACTACTAGCTTTAGGGTTAAATATTCTTATTTGCATACCAATTCTTTGATCTGCTTTGGCTAAATAAGACTGATAAAACCTAGTGATTAATCCCCATGCCTTATTTGAAGGGTTAAAAAGATACCTACTCAAGAAATGGAAAACAGTTTCTTTATCAGGAAACATCTTGTCTAGTTCTTGCTCGAAAGACGGGATCAAGAAGAGAAATGGAATGAAGTATTGGTCTGATTTGAGAATCAACCAAGGCACTTTTTGAAGAAAATCTTGGTGTTCTTGACAGTAAAAAAGCTTATCAGAATCATCACAGTTGAAAGCTAGAAAAAGATAAGCAAATGGCGGAGATGACACTTTATTTACATTAGTAATGTTATTCCTTACCATGTTTCCATATTTGTTAGGAAAGTTCAGATTGAGTTTCTTGAATTCTCTCTTCAGGGGATAATCCTGAGGCAACAACCATGAAGTATTTGGAAATGGCTCGCAGAAGAGATCAGCCATGTCAGTCTCATGTTCTACAAGCAAAACTCTGTTTGTAAGGAGAGCGTAGAGAAATGCTGAAGCCATAGTTAGTATCCTGTTTCCTAAACCTTCGAGCGGTGTCCAGACTATGTAATTGCACTCCGTAGGACTTGAAATGTTGGCAGAATTAATTGCTTTTATGGTTTGATTGTAGGATTCTGTGTAAGGTCCACAATTCTTGTGAAGAATTTCGTAATTGCGTAGCTTTGAAAGAAGGTATGGAGAAGGCTTGTGAGGCGAATCTCTTCGATATATAACAGATTGGTATCTGCTTAAACAAGATTCTTCATCAAAAACTGAATCTGTGAATTAAAAAGTGGAGTAAGAAAAATGTTAGGACAATCAAGTCTAGAAGTTTCTGTCACTTTCTCAAGAAAATAATAGATCTTACCAAAAATAAAATTTGTAGCATTGTCTGCTTTTCCTCGAACAACCTTTGCTTTAGCGAATTCTCCAATTAGATCAAACATGTGATTTTGGTAAATGACTCTGAGCAAGATCATGGTAGAGAAAACTATGAAACAAGCAACAAAGGCTAAGGTCTTCATTGCATACTGAAACCAAGTACCTCAAGAATTGAAGAAGATGATCAAAATTGTCTCTCAGTTAACACAGAATGCTATCTGATCTCTCAAGCCATGGTTCTTAATTTTCTAGAGGTGGAAAGAATTGACTAAATGAGAAGCCCAATAATTCTTTTAGTAGAGAGATCCAAGAAATTTCTTTTTTTTGGGTTGTTGACCATTGAAGTAACCATGTGGGCTAGAAGGAGAATGTAAAACTGATTATATATATATATATAAAAGAAGGTGGGCAGATGGTGGCCACTAAAGTAAATTAACAATTGCAATAATGGTGTTTTCAAAAAAAAAAAAAAAAATTGCAATAATGGCCACTCAAATGCATTATTAAGACAAAGAAACGTTGACCTTTTAAATTCAATTTTTATGAAGTCAAAAAGTTTTACTTTGGCCAAATTTTAGGTCAAAAATAAATTCTTTGATCAAGCATTTGTTAAAATAAAATCTTAAGGAATCCTAGCATATATGAATCTGATCCTAGCGTATGTTCATATGATCCTAATGTATCTGATTCTAATCCTATTGTATCTGTATCTGATTCTCGTGTATTTGATTCTTTTTCTTTTTTGTATATACCTAGTACACTTATAGAAAGGTGTTTTATAACGTAAATCATACAACAATACAATATAAATTCCTTCTCATTCAATTTGGTATCAGAGCGTTTCTAAGCAATATCAAATCCAATTCTTTATTAACAAATACACAAGTAAATAATGGAAAACAAATTAATCTTCTTATTTCTTTGCAACAATTTGAAAATCAATGATAATTTAAAAGTACAAAACCACTAATTAGTAGTATTCTAATAATTAAAGAGCTTGAGTCCTGCAGGTTCATCCTCACAATGCTTGACATAAGGAAAAATACTATCAATTTTGATCTTCGACTTACAACCATATAAGGGTGGATCATGAAAGCAAGGTTCTATTGACATGGCTACTCCACAAGCTGTATCATTTGTTCTCCAATTCTCAGGCTTTTTAAGAATCCATGGCTTTAAACCTCCAAGGCCTTGAGCTACATACCCAAAAGTTGACTTAGAGCTTGTAACCAACATATCACTCATACTCAGTAGATTTATCTCAACCCATGCCTTCATATTATGCATATTATCACCAAAACGTTGATTCTCTTCATGGCTTAGCTGATACACCCCAATTGACTCTCCTGTTCTAGTTGGAAATCTCCAGTACTTGTTTCTTATTTCCTCATAAAATTTTGAATATAAAGATGTTATTAGTATGGATTTTGATGATGTTCTGGTTTTCGATGAAAAGGCTGCAGTTTTACTCTCGTCTACTTGTGCTAGCAGATTTTGCTGTTGACTACAAGCTATAATTTGATCTGTAAGGATTTGAAATGAAGTGGCATTAGGATTGAATACTCTTATTTGAAAACCAATTCTTTGATCTGCTTTGGCTAAATAAGCCTCATAAAACCTTGTAATTAGCCCCCATGCCTCATTTGAAGGGTTGAAAAGATATCTACCCAAGAAATGGAAAACAGTTTCTTTATCAGGAAATATACTGTCCAGTTCTTGCTTGAAAGATGGGATCAAGAAGAGAGATGGAATGAAGTATTCATCCGATTTCAGAATCAACCATGGAATTTTTTGAACAAGCTGTTGCTGCTCTTCACAGTAGAAAGTCTTGTCTTTGCCACCAGCTAACAAGATATTCACAACAGAAGGTAGTGACTCTGAGGATGCATTAATGGTGTTTATGCTAATCAGGTTCTGAAAAACATGTGGGTATTGATGACTAACTTTTCTGAATTCACTCTTCAGGGGAAAATCCTGAGGCAATGACCATGAAGTATTTGGAAACGGCTCGCAGAAGAGATCAGCCATGTCGGACTCATGTTCGACAAGCAAAACTCTGTTGGTAAGGATAGCATAGAGAAATGCTGAAGCCATAGTTAGTATTCTGTTTCCTAAACCTTCAAGCGGTGTCCAGACTATGTAATTGCACTCTGTAGGACTTGAAATGTTGACAGAATTAATTGCTTTTATGGTTTGATTGTAGGATTTTGTGTAAGGTTCACATTGCTTATGAAGAATTTCGTAATTAAGTAGTTTTGAAAGAAGGTATGGGGAAGGCTTGTAAGGCGAATGTTTTCGATATATAACAGATTGGTATCTGCTCAAACAAGGTTCTTCAGCAAATCCTGAGTCTGTAAATTAAAAAGTGGAAATAAATAAAATGTTAGGACCATCAAGCCTGTAATTTTCTGTCACCTTCTCAATAAAATAATAGATCTTACCAAAAAGAAAATTTGTAGCGTTGTCTGCTTTTCCTGGAACAATCTTGACATTAGCAAATTCTCCAAGTAGACCAAACATGAGATTTTTGTAAATGACTGAGAGCAAGATTGTGGTGGAGAAAACTATGAAACAAGCAACAAAAGCTAATGTCTTCATTGCATGCTGAACCCAAAGTATCTCGAGAATTGAAGAAGATGAGCAATTGTCCCTCAACGAACACAATTCTCTCTGCCTCTCTGAAAAATGATTGAGCTCATCTTAATTTAAGTCATTTTGCTTCTTCTGAACTTATTAAGTTTTGACAGAGCTTAAAAAATCTGTAAGTCAAGGTCATCATTTTCTGGAGGTGGAAAGAATTGACTAAATGAGAAACCTAGTGGTAATTTTTTAGTAGAGAGATACAAGAAATGGTTTTCAGTAACCTTGGCCACATGGTTTTCAGTAACATCAATGCACAAACTCAACAGCTACCTAATCCTGCAAAACGCTAGTTGTGGACTAAAATCAATTGACAATTAACAATGGCCACTTAAATGCACTATTAAGACAAAGAAACTTTGACCATTTGTTGTGTGGTGCCCACTCAGTGGGACCCACCCATGTCGAATATTAAAAAAAAAAAAAAAAAGGGAGAAGGCATGCAACCGTACACAGCTCATGCTCATGCTCATGCTCATGCTCATGCCCATGCATCCTTCTCCTATAAATATAGGAGAAGAATGCTTCTTAAATCACACCAACGGAAGCAATATATATATATATATATATATATAGAGAGAGAGAGAGAGAGAGTTCGGTAGAGAAAAATAGTGAAGACAATTTGGGGTATTTTTGAGAAACACTTTTAATGCCACTATTTTTGTATTACTCTCTTTGTAAGCCTACTATTTTTAATAGTGGAAAAATAATTCAGAGTTTGTCCCTTAGACGTAGCCCTGAACCACGTAAATATCTGTGTATCACAATTTTATTTTTCCGATAATTATTCTCATAATTTTTATCGCCGATCCCTAAGACATTTAAATTCAATTTTCATTAAGACAGAACTTTTTTACTTTTGGCCAAAGCTTTCAGATCAAAAATTATTTGGTTGGTCAAAGCATAAAGCTTTGATGTGGATAGGCCATAAAGCTTTACACTTTCTTTACATTTTCAGCTACAGAAACAAACATAATCATAAGTTATTTAGAAATCAAAATTCACTTCATTGAAAATTGCACCCCGTCGTAGTAGTTCTGTTGAAATGAGTAGAATTGAGTCCTACTGCTTTAATGTAGGATCTGGTGAAAGGTTCGCAGCACTTGTGGCGATTTTCGTGTTTTCACAGCTAGGAAAGAAGATAAAGAGAAGGGTTATAGGGTGAAGTTTTGTGAAATTGTCATAAAATCTAGACCGAATGTCTGCTTATGCAACATTTTTCATCATCAAATCCTGAAGCAAAAAACCCACCAAGCAGTTTATTTATACCTTCAGAATCTGAAAATTGGAAAGAAAGTAAAATATGTATTTTATAATTATTACACGAAACCCATAAAATATTGCTGGCCTCTTCAATCTATGTCCTGATATTTCCATTATGACTTGAAAATGTTCCAAAAATTTTCATATCTGTGGATTTCATGTTTACAATTGCAAAATCTGTCAAATTGATACATAGATAAAAAATGGAAAAAAATATTATCTTTTTATTTCTTCAATACAAATTTAAAATCAATGATAATTAAATAAAAATTACAAAACCACTAATTAGTAGTGTTATAATTACTAAAAAGCTTGAGCCCTCCAGGTACATCCTCACAGTGCTTGATGTGAGGAACAATACTATCAACTTTGACCTTTGACTTACAGCCATACAAGGGTGGATCATGAAAACAAGGTTCTATTGACATGGCTAGACCACAAGCTGAACTATTTGTTTTCCAATCCTCAGGCTTTTTAAGAATCCATGGCTTTAAACCTCCGAGTCCTTGAGCAACATACCCAAAAGTTGACCTAGGGCTTGTAACCAATACATTACTCATACTTAGTAGGTTTATTTCAACCCATGCCTTCATATTATGCATATTATCCCCAAAACGTTGATTCTCTTCATGGCTTAGCTGATATACCCCAATTGACTCTCCTGTTCTAGTTGGAAATCTCCAGTACTTGTTTCTTATTTCCTCATAAAATTCTGAATATAAAGATGCTATTAGTATAGATTTTGATGATGTTCCAATTTTCAATGGGGAGCCAGCAGTTCTGTTTTCATCTACTTGTGCTAGCAGATTTTCCTGTTGACTACAAGCTAAAATTTGATCTGTTAGAATTTGGAATGGAGTAGCTTGAGGATTGAATACTCTTATTTGCATACCAATTTTTTGATCTGCTTTGGATAAATAAGCCTCATAAAACCTTGTAATTAGTCCCCATGCCTCATTTGAAGGGTTAAAAAGATATCTACCCAAGAAATGGAAAACGGTTTCTTTATCAGGAAACATACTGTCCAGTTCTTGCTTGAAAGACGGGATCAAGAAGAGAGATGGAATGAAGTATTCATCTGATTTCAGAATCAACCATGGAATTTTTTGAACAAGCTGTTGCTGTTCTTCACAGTAGAAAATTTTGTCTTTGCCTGCAGCTAACAAAATATACACAACAGATGGTAGCAACTCTGTCGATGCATTAATGATCTTTTGCCTTATCAGGTTCTGAAAAATATGTGGGTATTGATGATTGAGTTTTCTGAATTCACTCTTCATGAGAAAATCCTGAGGCAATAGCCATGAAGTATTTGGAAATGGCTCGCAGAAGAGATTAGCCATGTCAGTTTCATATTCAACAAGTAAAACTCTGTTGGTAAGAACAGCATACAGAAATGCTGCAGAAACACTTAATATTCTGTTTCCCAAACCTGCAGTGGCTGTCCAGACTATGTAATTGCAGTCTGTAGGACTTGAAATGTTGACAGAATTAATTGCTTTCAGGGTTTGATTGTAGGATCCTGTATAAGGTCCACAACGCTTATGAAGAATTTCGTAACTGCGAAGTTTTGAGAGAAGATATGGAGAAGGCTTGTGAGGCGAATGTTTTCGATAGACAAAAGATTGGTATCTGCTTAAACAAGATTCTTCATCAAATCCTGAATCTGTGAAGTAAAAAGTGGGATATAAGTAAAATGTTAGGACAATCAAGCCTGTAATTTTCTGTCACTTTCTTAAGAAAATAATAGATCTTACCAAAAAGAAACTTTGTAGCACTTTCTGCTTTTCCGTGAACAATCTTGGCTTTAGCAAATTCTCCAATTAGATCAAACTTGTGATTTATGTAAATGACTGAAAGCGAGATTATGGTATAGAAAGCTATGAAACAAGCAGAAAAGGCTAAGGTCTTCATTGCATACTGAAACCAAGTTCTCCAACAATTGAAGAAGATGAGCATTTGTCTCTCAATTAATACAAAATGTAACAAGTCTCTCTCAAAAATAACTGGGCAGAGCTTAGTTTAAAGTCAATTTGCTTCTATCAAGCTAATTAAAATTTGGCAGCTAAAACTCTGCAAGTCATGGGTCTTCATTTTCTTGCAGTGGAAAGAATTGACAAAGTGAGAAACCCAATAATTTTTCAGAAGAGAGATCCAAGAAAAGGTCCTCAGTTGTTCACTATCGAAGTAACCATGTGGCCAAGTTGACATTACCTTGAGTGTATTGAGGACATAAACCGGGAGAGTAGATTCCGCCGCAGATATTGATTTACCGCCACCCAGAAAGATGGGCCACTGCTGCTTTTGGGCCTATACCGTATAATTCGGCCATCATTATTGGACTTGTCGTCCAAAATCCATGAAAAACGACAGCTATGTTCTTTGAACCTTGGGAGAGGAGTACTTGAAGTTTGGTCAGTCTATCGCCAGTTCATATATATTTGTGTCTTGGTGGTGCTAAATTTGTTATAGAGGACGAGGGAAAATTTTCCCTTGCCTCGGTAAGCTGCAAGAAACTTACCTGCCGTGTTGTGTTTCGGACACTGATTGGTGAAAATTTATATTTTATTTTTTAGTGGCCGCTTATCTTATTTTCATGAAAGAAATTAAAATTCAATAGTTTCTAAACAGAAGTGTTGTAGTAGTTTATTAACAAGCTTCAGTCCAAAAGTGCATCCTCACAATGCCTGGCATGAGGAACAACATTACCCATATCAACTTTGACCTTTGAGTTTCAGTCAAATGAGGATGGTCCATGAAAACAAGGTTTTATTGACATGGCTAGACCGCAAGCTGGATAATATGTTTTCCAATTCTCAGGCTCTTTAAGAATCCATGGCTTTAAACCTCCAAGGCCTTGAGCCACATACCCAAAGGTGACATAGAGCTTGTAACCAATATATCACTCAAACTTACTAGATTTATTTCAACCTAGGCCTTCATATTATGCATATTATCCCCAAATTGCTGGTACTCTTCATGGCTTACCTGGTATACCCCAGTTAAATCTCCTGTTTTAGTTGGAAATCTCCAGTACGTGTCTCTCATTTTCTCATAAAATTCTGAATATAGGGATGCTATTAGTACAGATTTTGATGAACTTCCATTTTTCGATTGGACGGCTATAGATCTGTTTTCATATACTTGTGCTAGCAGATTTTGCTGTTGACTACAAGCTAAGATTTGATCTGTAAGAACTTGGAACGATGTAGCTTCAGGATTGAATACTCTTATTTGCATACCAATTCTTTGATCTGCTTTGGATAAATAAGACTCATAAAACCTAGTAATCAGTCCCCATGCCTTATTTGATGGGTTAAAAAGATATTTACCAATAAATGGAAAACAGTTTCTTTATCAGGAAATATCCTGTCTACTTCTTGCTTGAAAGATGGGATCAAAAAGAGAGATGGAATGAAGTATTCATAAGATTTCAGAATCAACTATGGAACTTTTTGAACAAGTTGTTGCTTTTCTTCACAGTAGAATATTTTGTCTTTGCCAGCAGCTAGGTAAAAGTACACAACTGATGGGAGCGATTCTGCTGATGTATCAATGAAGTCTTCTTCCTGTGCCAGGATCTGAAAAATATATGGGTATTGCTCATCGAGTTTTCTGATTTCACTCTTTAAGGGAAAATCTGCAGGCAATAACCATGAAGTATTGGGAAACGGCTCGCAGAAGAGATCAGCCATGTCAGACTCATGTTCTACAAGCAAAACTCTGTTCGTAAGGATAGCATATAGAAATGCTGAAGCCATAGTTAGTATTCTGTTTCCAAAACCTGCAAGCGCTGTCCAGACTATGTAATTGCACTCTGTAGGCTCGAAATGTTGACAGAATCAATTGCTTTTAGGGTTTCATCATAGGATTTTGTGTAAGGCCCACAATGCTTATGAAGAGTTTCGTAATTTCGTAGCTTTGAAAGAAGGTATGGAGAAGGCTTGTAAGGCAAAGTTTTTCGATATTCGATTGATTGGTATCTGCTTAAACAAGATTCTTCATCAAACCCCGAAGCCAATAGTCCATCATTAGAAAATATAACAGGTTGGTGAGATTCTGAATCTGTTAAATAGGAAAGGGAGAAAGAATAAAATTAGGACAGTCAAGTCTATTTTCCATCACTTTCTCAAGAAAATTAATGATTCAACCATTATCTGATGAAATATTTTACCAAAACCAGATTGAGCAACACCTTGACTTCACCAAATCCCCAACTTGGATAAAAATTGCAATCTGTGTAAATCACTGACAGAATGATTATAGTAGGGAAAGCTACCAAACGAGTAACTAAGACTGAATTCCTCATCTTATCTTCTTACAGAATCCCAAACTTAAAAGACTTTCAAGTTTGAGAACTCTGATTTCTCTGTTATAAAAATGGAAAATATTCAGATTTCTTTGCAACTTTTAGGACTTATTCTAATAATAAACGATTGCAAGAATCAAGAATTTTGTCATCATCTTTCTCTGAAATTGGAGAAAATAGAATTAACGTACCTCAAAACTAGAAGAAGACGCAAATGGCCGCTTTGATATTAGACTTGTCTCATAGCACAAAGCCAACAACTCTCTAACAGTTTGGCGCTGCTTTAAAGACAGTTCATTATAACAAACAAAGGTTTGGCCGGCAAGAAATACGTGAGTCTTTTCCAAGCAGCGAAACGAGTTCTTTAAGAATATACGGGGACGAATCTTGCATTGGTCTAGTCTTAGAATGGGAGGGCAAGAATCTTTAAAATCTATTGAAAAATAAAGATTATGATTGAAGAAAATAATGTATTAAGAAAACCTGTTTTTGTTTAAAAATTTGAGTATTATTTTTGACTAATGAAAAATAAAGATTATGATTAAATTCCATTCACTAATTGTTTTCCTATATATGTGCGTATTTTCCTAATTTATATTCACATTATTTACACAAATTTAATACTATATGGAATGGAAGTATCGATAGGTAGAAGTAGAACAAAGAAATAAAAAAGGCTAAAGACATTATCTATAAAGAAATGACAAAACTCATATGTTTGGAACCGTTATAAAATTCCACCATTCAATATGAAAACAGATATTGATGATAACACTCCACCAGATCAAACATTCACAAGGCTAACCATTTCATTGTTGGTTACTTGAATCAAGAGCCGGTATATAAAATGGGAAACAGGAATTGGCTGTTCATAGCATTCGACAAACCTCGACTCAGTGTAAACTGCTACAAATACAATGCAAAACTTTACTCCATGATGATCATGCACAAGTAATACATTGATACCTTGGTTTTTGCTTCTGAATATTAATAGACAAAACATGGATGAATAGAAATAAATGTTGGAGAAGCTCCTCTTGGACACACTAAATATTATCCTAGTCTACCAGAGCACTTCAATTACGAGAAATTCACACCAGAAAATGGAGCAGAACTGAACAGGCTCAGCCTTAACAAATGAATTCGCAATATAATTCTTTCTCAGTAACAATGGCACAACAAAAATGAATGTCATCTTGCTGACTTAAATTAGATGCCTTACATATATTTATAGAGCTAACAGGATCAACTATGCCCCTTTTTTCAACATAATTATACATATAAACATCAGGCACACCAAACACAGATTGTAAGCATATGTTAAGCAAGATGGCCTTATTTGGTACCACTCCTAGATACAAGGCACAAACCAGGTCTCCTAATCTCAATTTTGCAACACAATTGTACTATAGCAAGAACTGTTTTACCTTAACAAGAACAGCAACTTGACTAAGAACTTGTGCTACTAATCTAAGATCTTTTCCAATGTCAACACCTTCAGAACCTATGTAATAAATTCTGTCCATTCATAATCACAATTTTAAACACATTTTTCCATTTTTCAATCAGGTAAATAATTTTGGTAATAACAGAGACATAGCATAGAGAAGGATTTAGCATCTGTATTTTTCTTCCCATTAATTATTAATTAACATGGATCAATAGAACTATAAGATATTACCCAAGCAACTGCAACACATTTTACTTTTACTTGATAAAGGTTAAAAAATAATTGCGATTAATTAAATAGAATATTAGGATTGAGGGGGAAGTGGGAAAATTGACTTCATGATCGAACAAGTTCATAAACTGGTTTTTCTCCTCTAAAGACATTAGAAAATCTATGGCCACATATATACACACATAAACACATATGGTCAACATAGTTTTTGCGATATTTCATAAGGTTAATGACTAGCTAATAATGCAAAATGCATATCAAAAACTATAACTAGTAAAACGGCATACATTGTTTTTCAAAGATTATCCCAATTTAAGTCCAATAGTAGCATAAGAATCACACCTGTTTGACTAGAATCTTAAAATTCATATACGAATTTACATGACTCAAAATAATGAGTTTCAACAAATCAATCACTGAATGAGAGCAATATAATTCAGAGAAAATTTGTATTATTTTCCTATCAATACAAATCAATAAGCAGCAGTAACAACAAGAAAAAAAATTAAAAGAGAAAGAAAAGTATAAAACAGTTCTTAATAAGAATCTAACCTTTTACTATATCTCATACAATATCTTTTGAATAGCTACAAAATGTAGCACAAACACCATTACTCATTCAGTTAGCATAATGTGGCGCCCTAGCAGCCATATTAGCAACCTGAGCCTGCATCTGAGCAGCTCTTACTTTGGCAGCAGTAGCCCGATGGAAAAACTGCTCTCTTGACAACAATCTTACATTCCTCAAGTACTGATCAAAGGGCACTGCTGCGTCCTGCACTGCCTTATCTAAGGAATAAACCACATCCTCAATTGCTAAATCTGCTGCTGTACACTCTAACATCTGCTTTGATAGAGGATCAGTGCACTCAAACACATTGTCCACATCCAAGGCCCCTGTATTCCCTTTTGTTTTCCCACCATTTTCTCTCAACCAAGCTTCTAGAACATCTGTATTCATCAACACAACCTGTAATTGCCCCTCTAAACCCTCTTTCTCATCTTGCATCTCCTTAAGTCCTTTACTAATCTCTTCCTCTCTCCTCCTCAACACAGCCTGAGCACTGAATAAACCTTCCATCTCCGCCTCCCTTGCTTTTCTCAATTGCAAAATATCCCCATGAACTGTCTCCACAATCTTATTGATCGCATTTCTCTTATAAACCTCCGCAGCATCTTCCGTTTGTGGACGCGTTGGCTGACCACTGGTACCCCCGTATGGCGATGGCGGGTACGGCCTATTCATCGGACGTGGATATCCGCCATGTCCTCCAGTGGGCCCAACGGATCCGAAACTCGACGAATGCGATAAATTGGATTGATTGGCACCATAATTGATTGAGGGGCTAGGGCTGGGGCTATGACTAGGGTTAGGGTTCGGGCGGCGTTGAGAATAAAGAGGAGGATCACGGCCAAAAACCCCGCCTAATTCACGGACTAGATCGACGAGATTAGAGCTGGGGTAAATCCAATTTTGCAAATACGGAACAGAAACTAAGCCAGAAGGGTTAACATGAGGGTGAGGTCGCTTGATGATCATGTCGCGCGTGGGATTCACATAGACACAAGGCGGGTGGCGAGGGTAGGATTCCATGAGCCAGATTATGATGGGAATGTTGTAAGTGACACCTTGAAACGGCATAGGAATAGTGCCATCGGCTTGGAGGAGGTTGACGGAACGACCATCGTTGTGGGTAAAGGTAGCAGTTTTAGGTTCGAGAGAAGGGTGGGTAGCGATGAGAGCGAGGAGGTGTTGTCGAATTAACCATTTGGTGTCTTCAGTGTAAGGGAGAGAGGAGGGGCCGCGTTGAGAGAGAACTGAAGAAAGAAATTGTTGAGTCGCCTGGTGATTCGGTTGAGTTGCCGGTGGTGGCACCATTGGGTCGATCGGCGATGGGTTGGATTCTAGAGAAAGAGGTAGAAGAAGAGTAAACTGGAGGAGACCCGACTACGGGGTAGCTTAGGAGAAGAAGAAATGGGTTTGCGCGTACAGTTTATTTCTTTTGCTATTTAGATTAATGTTTTGATAATCAAAAACGAGCCCAATTACCTGACGGGCAAAATATACATGCACGCGTGTCTTTTTCTTCTGCTTTCAGCACGTAGGCATGCTATCGGTTCGAATCGAATCGAAATCAAACCGTAATCAACCCGTATTTTCTTATATCAAAGCCGATCCGGAAATTTCACTTAAGTTTCTGATTAAGAGAATACTTGATTCCTTTGTTTTTTTTAGGAAATTCCTTCCTCTCAACGTATGAGTATCAACATTATATTAATTGTGGTGATAAAGGATTATAAATCTTTATACAAGTCAAATTGGGATGAATCCGATCGATCGAGTGTGACCTAATTGATTTTTTCACTCATGTGAAAAATAATAGATTTTGAATTCAAATTTTCTCAAGCAAAATATTCTTTACCAATTTGGTAAGGATATGCTACCATTATTATATAATCTCTTGTGTTATTTCAGATTATTCGACCTTTGGTGAATAAAAAAAAGTTGATGAAGGAAATATTACGAATCGAGCGATTAATAAATTTTATATTATTATCGTAAAAATATTATATAGTTTTCCTTCTAAAATTATAGTCCAGTTTTCTTTTTAGGTATCCTAAATAATAATACATTTATAGTTTTGGAAATATTTATGAAAAATTAATATTAGTGAAATTTATTATATAGTGATAGTGAAAAAAAATTTAAGAAAATTAATTTTAAAATCTAGATAAATTATTTATGCTATTTTAAAAATTTAAGGAATTATTAATATATAATTTTTAAAGATATATATGAAATAAAAAAAGTATAGAATTTGACTAATTATTCAATGAAAAATACCTGGGATTATAATTTTTGAACCAGCAAGCATATACTATTAAATCCTTCATACACTTCATATTTTTCTATTTATCCATTTCAGAAAAATCGTAATTCGAAACTTTTTTCCCTCCACAGACAAATTGATTATAACTGTAGTGTTGCTGGGAGCGAGGACAACATTGTGAGGACGCGGGAGAGAGATGAGCTCACAGCTCTTGCCTTTCGCTTCAACACCAACGCCACCATCTTCACCGCTCTACTCCAAAACACGCTCTTCTGCTTCCCCCACTCTTTCCAAGAGAATTCACATTCCTGCTTACATATACAAACACCCAGCTGCCATTCTTTTAGAACTTTGTACTTCCATTAAAGAACTCCACCAAATCCTCCCACTTATCATCAAAAACGGCTTCTACAACGAAGAGCTCTTCCAAACCAAGCTTGTTAGCCTTTTCTGCAAGTATGGTAGCTTAACTGAAGCGGCCTGTGTTTTTGAACATGTTGACGATAAATTAGAAGCCCTTTATCACACTATGCTCAAAGGTTATGCCAAGAACTCATCTTTAGATGCTGCCTTATCATTTTTTTGTCGAATGAAGCATGATAATGTTGAACCTGTTGTATATAATTTTACGTATTTGTTGAAACTTTGCGGTGATAATTCGGATCTTAGGAGAGGTAAAGAGATTCACGGGCAATTGATAACTAGTGGGCTTTCCTGGAATCAGTTCGCTATGACTGGGGTTGTCAATCTGTATGCGAAATGCAGAAAAACTGACGATGCATATAAGATGTTTGACAGAATGTCTGAAAGGGACTTGGTTTGTTGGAATACGATTATTTCTGGGTATGCACAAAATGGATTGCCCGAGGTTGCGTTACAGTTGGTTCCAAGGATTTTTGAGGAAGGGCATAGGCCAGATTCAATCACGATTGTTTCCATTTTGCCTGCAGTCGCCAATATAAAATCATTGAGAATTGGCAAGGCAATTCATGGATATGTTATCAGAGCTGGTTTTGAATCTCTTGTGAATACTTCAACTGCACTGGTGGATATGTATTCCAAGTGCGAGTCAGTGGGGACTGCTAGAGTGATTTTTGATGGGATGAATCGTAGGACTGTTGTTACGTGGAATTCAATGATTGATGGGTGTGTGCAGAGTGGAGATCCTCAGGAAGCAATGGCGCTATTTCAGAAGATGCTAGATGAAGGGTTTCAACCATCTGATGTTACTCTTATGGAAGTCTTACATGCCTGTGCAGATTTGGGTGATCTTGAGCAGGGGAAGTTTGTCCATAAACTAGTGGATGAATTGAAGCTAGACTCTAATGTTTCTGTGATGAACTCTTTGATTTCAATGTATTCCAGATGCAAGAGGGTTGATATCGCTGCCAATATATTTAAAAACCTGCAAAATAAAACACTTGTATCTTGGAACGCCATGATATTAGGTTATGCTCAAAACGGGCTAGTAGACGAGGCCTTAAATTCCTTTTGCGAGATGCAATCTAGGAATATAAAACCAGATTCATTCACAATGGTGAGTGTGATTCCTGCTCTTGCAGAGCTATCTATTCCGCGTCAGGCAAAGTGGATTCATGGAGTTATTATTCGAAGATTTTTAGACAAAAATGTTTTCGTGATGACTGCTCTTGTTGATATGTATTCAAAATGTGGAGCCATTCACACTGCAAGAAAGCTCTTTGACATGATGAGTGAAAGGCATGTGATAACTTGGAATGCGATGGTAGATGCTTATGGGACACATGGGCTTGGAAAAGCAGCTGTAGAGCTTTTCAGGGAAATGGAAAGGGGCTCTATCAAGCCAAATGATATTACATTTCTCTGTGTTCTCTCTGCTTGCAGCCACTCAGGTTTGGTGGAAGAAGGCCTGCAATACTTTGCCAGCATGAAGAATGATTATGGACTAGAGCCCTCAATGGATCACTATGGAGCCATGGTTGACCTTCTTGGTCGAGCTGGCCGGCTCAATGAGGCCTGGGATTTTATTCAGAAGATGCCCGTTGAGCCAGAAATAACTGTTTATGGTGCAATGCTGGGTGCTTGCAAAATTCACAAGAATGTTGAGCTGGGGGAGAAGGCTGCAAACAAACTCTTTGAGTTGAATCCAGATGAGGGTGGATACCATGTATTGCTTGCAAACATATATGCCACAGCTTCAATGTGGGAGAAACTGGCTGAAGTAAGAACTATGATGCGAAAGAAAGGACTTCAGAAAACACCTGGTTGCAGTTTAGTGGAATTAAGAAATGAGATTCATAGTTTCTATTCTGGCGGTATAAGCCATCCCCAATCCAAAGAGATCTATGCTTTCCTCGAGACGCTAGTTGGCAAGATCAAGGCTGCTGGTTATGTGCCGGACACCAGTTCAATACATGATGTGGAAGATGATGTTAAGGAGCAGCTGCTGAATACGCATAGTGAGAAATTGGCTATTGCCTTTGGACTTCTGAATACAAGCCCAGGAACGACCATACATATTCGGAAGAATCTCCGAGTCTGTGGTGATTGCCATAGTGCGACAAAGTACATTTCACTTGTGACTGGGCGGGAAATCATAGTGCGTGATATGCACAGGTTTCACCACTTCAAGAATGGATACTGTTCATGTGGAGATTATTGGTGAATTTGGCTCCTCAAGTGTCTTGATTCTTGATTATTTGTATACAACCACTACCAGCTATAATTTTTAAAGGCCAAGAGGCTTAGAGGTACATAAGGTTTCTGAGAGTTCTCAGCCCTTTTCTTCTGAATCTTTGGTGTATCATCCATGATTAAGCTATCATGTACAACCTATTCATAATCGAAATCTTCAATAACAAAAACCACAAGGTTTTCTCTTGGAAGGTACATGCTATGTTTTCAAGCTATGTGACTAAAGGTATTTCTAATCTCCTGTAATTAGACGTCACTAAAGGTTTCATTCATATGCTATGATATTAATTTAATGGCATTAAAAGCTCATGCTGTGCTGCAGGCAGACCTAAAAAAATTTTGAAATGTATTATGATGAATGATTGATCAATATTACATGTATAAACTGATGCATTGAGTGAATCAGCAATGTTACTTGCTGCACCATTAGCAAATTTGTTTTTTATTTTTAGTTACAACATTATAATGGCTGTAAAAATCATAAATAAATGAACAGCATCATTTCCTCCCCAAAAGTATCATCATTTGCATCACTTCTTAACATTTCATTGATTTTATCTCTATTTGGGTTGTGTATTTTGATATTTTCGTTATGTATTTAATAGATCCTTTTTTGCTTACTAGTTGAATTTGATTTTTATGAATGTATCTTTTGACTCTGTGTAATTCTTCTCCCATGTTAAATGAATTATCATATTTCATGTTGGGGGAAAAAGGTAGTTGGAATAGTGTCATAAGTATTTGAACATATCAACTTGTTTTGATTTTGTCAAGCTAGCATCCAACGGTACCATCTCATACTAACCTATTTCATTTCCATTCTTGCCACTGGTATGCATGTCCAAAACATCTAATATTTCACTTTTTTTGCTCTTTTTCCCTCAAACTCAATAGTCAATACCAGGTCTAGCAAAACAGCCCCGTCTTGTATCTCTATTCATGTCTTCTTCATGGCTGCCGACAGCCATCTGCTTTATAGTTTGTTTTGTGTTCCATCACCTTCTGCTGTTGTACTATCGGATGAAATGCTTACCTGCAAACTAGGCGGTAGGCAGTAGGCAGTAGCTACAGCTTGACCCACAAACCTTTCGGTCTTTCCCTCTCTGTAGCTTACACTTGCTTCACACCGGACCGGCCTGGCCGGTTTGACCGGTTCAACCTCGAACCGAAAGTTGGTCCGATCTGGTTCGACATGTAAAGTGGACAGGTATGAAAACCGAATAAAACCGGTTTGAACCGGAAAACCGAATTGACCCGGTCAAACCCGGTTTTTGACTTTTTAACATTTTTGTTTTTTTACTTCACCCAATGTGTCCTCGACCATTATCAGTGCAATCAATGCATATATACGTATAAAGTTATCTAGTAACTTGTACAAATAATTTAGAATGGCAAGAGTTTTCTAAAAAAAAAATTAAAAATTAATAAAAAATAGCGTAGTTTTTTTTTTCTAAATAATAAACTGATTTATGGCGTTAATAAATACAATAGATTTTTACAATAGTTATGATTTTATTTAATTAATAAAATTTTAATTTATTTTTTTAAGTATTAATAATATAACTAATATTAATTATATTAATATATATGACGTGTAAACTATTTTTTTATTTTTATTTAGTAAAAAAATAGTAATTACTTTGAAAAATGATAATAGAAATTTTAATATTCAATTAATAAATCATAATTAAGTGCCTAATATTTTAGGCATTATATCTCGTTAATATATTAAAAAAATCTTAAAATTTTAATAATTTTTACTTTCAATATTAAAATAAAATATTTTAAAAGGAGGAAAATGTTAAAATTTAAATATAGATTTGATAATTTATTGAAAATTAAATTAAATTTGAATTTGAGATTAAATGATAATAAAATTATTTATTTATGTATAATTATTTAACTTCAATGTAGAAAATTCTTTATAATTTGATAAGAATATTATATTATCTAAAAGAATAACTTGAAAAATAATTTTACAATTTTAATCATATTATCATTATTTTGTTATAAGATTGTGCATCAATATACTTTTTAACTTTATAAATAATTCATTAAAATACAAATAAAAAATATCTATTTATTTTTTATTTTTAAAGTTATAAGGTGTGTTATGAAACTACAATCCAACATACCATTTTAGTATTTCATAAATTTAGTTTTGCTATATAATTATATAATCAAAGTCAAAAATTATATTTAAAAGTCAAAATCCAGTGAAATTGAATCGATTCGGTCCAACTACAATCTAGTAATAACCCCGGTACGATGTCGGATCCGGTTTTAAAAACATTGCTTCACACCACTGTAAAGCGAGAAATTGTGACCCGCACAATTATTATATGGTTTCTGATCCTAACACTATAGCATACTAAAACTCATTTTACCATGGATTCATCTTGCCTTTCCAAAGCCTTGCTTGAACAACTTCCAAGGGAAAGATTTTGGGGTATTTCTAATCTCTGCCAATGGGAAGGGGCTTGGTATGCAGAATATCAAGTCCCGACACTGATTGCGGTACAATCCCACTTCAGAGCGCATGATGATGATATTATATTATATTGGCATCGTTCATGAAAACAGGTTCGACATGGCTCAGGGTCCTTTGTTTTTGCATCATGAACAGAAATGTCATGGAGGAAGAAGAAGAAAAAGAAGAAGAAACTGACCCTCTAGCCAAAAACCATCCTGCGTTCTATGTGTGAACTCTTGAATCTCAGGTTTACAAAGATAACCCTAATCCTGATCTCTCAAGCATAGCTTCTTCGAGGCTCTTTCACACTCACGCAATATAATTCACTGCCAGATTCCATCAGGAGTTCCAAGTGCAAGATGGTGTACATAACCAGAAACCCGAAGCACACTTTGGTGTCAAATGTGGTATTTCTTTAACACCAGGTGGAAATCTGAGCAAGGTCATTATCCTTTCGACAATGCGTTTGATGCTTTCTGAAAAGGGAGTGTCCATGGAAGGCCATTCTTTGAACATGTCTTGCAGTACTGGAAGGAGCACTTTAAGAGACCTGAGAAGATAATGTTCCTCAGGTATGAGGACTTGAAAAGTGATCCAAAAGAACAGGTGAAGAAGTTGGCTTCATTTCTTGGAAAGCCATTTGCTAAGGAAGAGAAGGTTGACAAGGTCTGGAGGAGATGTGATTTTCAAAGGCTCAAGAACTTGGAGGTGAACAAAAATGGTGTAGATCCTTGGGCTAACATGCCGAATAGTTCATTCTTCCCAAGAGGTGTTACCGGAGATTGGAAGAATCATCTCATTCCGGAGATGGCTGACAAACTTGATGAAATCGCATGCATAAACTTGAGGGTTCTGGTCTTGATCTGTGATATTTGATTTCAGAGTAATCCTTTCTTTCTAAGGTTGTGAAATGTTCCCAATGCAAGGGTTCTAATGTAACAGTTTACAGTTGATTCTAATGTACCAGTTTCTTAGTTTAGTGCTTTGTGCTTCCTAAGTGCTCCTGTCTTAGTTTTGTTATAATTTAAGAAAATTAATTATTTAATCCCTGTATATTTTCAGACAGAGAAATAAAGGAATGTAACATGCAGATCCTGGGTTCAAATGAAATCCTATTATTCCTCAGATTGCTCAGAAATTCACTTCACACCAATGGACCAATTAACTAACAAATAAAAGGGTCCCCATTATGCAATATAAGAATGACAAGTTGAGAACAATAAAGATTTATGATCCATCATTTGTCACCCCATAAATTTCATTGATACAACACCAACCAGCCAGATGATTTCTTAGATACAGACTCAAGGATAAACGCCCAACTTTAACTAGCCATATTCAACTCAGTCCCATCCACCAGAAAACTGAAATTTCATGGAAGATTGACAAATAGACTACCCAAAAACTTATCACTGATGAAAGTAATGATTGCAGAGTAATAAACAGTTGACATTAACTTGACGTATTTGATGGCAACCAACTAGAACATTAAATTCCATGGGAGGGCCACGCGATGGAATTTCAGCAGATGTGTTCAAAACTAAGAGATCAAAGAGCAACACCTTACCTCTTTAAAAGGACAAAGCAAGAAGTGATGATCTTACAACAAAGCGCTAGCTTCACTTCAAAAAGACACGGCAAAGAGGCTGGTCAATGTCTCTACAATACCAGCTTCTAGCTCTAAACTTTCATCCTGAAATCATCTAGTATCTGTACATTCACCTCCAAACATCAATTAAGGTTTAATGTGCAAACATTCATCAAATAATTCTTTCTTAAATTTGCAAAGTATGTATGCAACGTGTCACTTCCACCACCAAAATTGTCGAAATAAATATATCTTCCTCATTCGGGTATTATACGTCATAAAGGCTCTGGCTTTAATGGGGTCAGCATTCAGATATTCAAAAGCATACATTTGTTTAGCCTCTTCTAAGCCATCAATCTCCATCACAGCCTGTAGTAGTTCTGATGAATCGACTGTAACTTTGTTGTGCTCCATTGCATCAGCCAGACGTCGAATACTCGATGCCACTGCCAACATTGCATCTTGAAGAGCTTCTGATCCACGGACACGTTTGGGGAGTTGTCTGATAGGCTGGATGAGAGGAGGTTCTTGACTACCATCTGGTATACAATCTGGCGGTCCCGTATAAGATTCTGTTCCATCAGTCTCACTCACATCTTCTGAACTTTGTGATAGGAAGGAAGGAGAATCTTCTTCAAAATTCTTTGCCAGATGACCTCCATCTTTCATCTTAGCCCAACGACTGGGGGCTTGGTAATTTCCACAAACAATTTTTAGTTCATCATACATCTCAATCTGCTTTCCTCGAACTCCTTTTGCATCAGGATGTGCCTATTCAACATGTTTGAAAAACACCAACCCAAAGCAGTAAACAAGTGCGTGGAAGGAAACATCTACATAAAAATGATAGAAGTAAGAAATGAAGGCATACCGCAATGTATCTCTTCCAAAGATCGTCGCTATCACATTCAATCATCTTTGTGCTGGGGTTCCACCTGAATCCATCTTGACTTAGCATATCCCTTATTACCTTGTACCTTTTCTTAATTGTTTTTAGGCGATTAACAACTTTTTGATTGTTCAAGTTCAAATTAAAGCGAGAATTTACAGCAATACAAGCAGCAGTATATGCATTCTCATTAAAACATTTATCTATTTTATTTCCATTTCTAGCCTGAATAGCAAGAGCTTCAATAAGGCACTTGTCCATAGCAATAGACCAAACAACATTTCTTCCTTTATGCTTCATCTCCCTTCTCTGTGCTTGCAAGTCATAGTGGTCCATTTACTGACACAATGAAAAACAAATAGATTTATGAATTTATTCCATGCACTAAAACAGAGTTTAACGACTGTTAAAAGAGTAGTCTATCACCAAAAGCGTACTACGGAAAACAATAAAGTTAAAAATTCATTAAACAAACAAATCATGAAAATGAAGTAATTAAGAACAAAATACAATAACGTGATTCAATATCTCAATAGTACATAGTCAGTGTACATATCCGAGCAAATCCAAAGTACGAAGACTTTATGTTTCTGGCAAGATCAAGCAGGTTATCCAAAAACAAGAATGAATTATTCATGTTATATAGGAAGTATACTGCACAAACCAAACTGTGATTGCACATGAACAACATGCTCACAGTAAAAAAAAAGAAAAAATAAGAGAGAGAGAGAGAGTAGAGCTGCATGATACTCAATTAATTCCACTGACATTATCAGATAATGGTGCAAGTAAGCCAGTAAATTTTCTGCTTAGATGACTAATAGAGAACTCCAAAAGCTGGGGAGGATCTTAGACAAAAGCTATCGCTCTTCAATAAAGGCATCTTCATATTGACTAGGCCACAAGGCAGTCAATGAGTCTAATAATAACAGAACTGCAGACAATCTACAAGCTCTGAAATGCGATGTTGTGTCCGATAGAAACAAAATTAAAAATGTTTGTTCCAGTGGGAGGAGAAAGGGCAAAACCGTTGAGAGGTTCTCTCTGTAAGACAATGAGTCTACATGAATCTACATGCATTTGGACAAAATAGAACAGATTCGATTTGGTCATAAACAAAGAATCAGCCTCAATATCTACACCCATGCATCTTGATTTTCATTCCTTCGGAAATTTCATGGGAACACCAAGAATACTTAGTTACCTTGAGAGGAAACAGCAATATTGCCCCATATTACAATATTGCCACTTGATCTTGTTACCTCCACTGAGCAGTCAATAAATTCACATATAAACTAAATCCATGCCCTTAACAAAACAGATAAAATGCTACCAACATAACAATTTGACCTAGTGACAAGTATAACAATCACTGTATTCATCTTCCACAATCCATATTCAGACGGGCAGTGACACCAAGCTGGCATCTCAAAGATATCAGCAAGCCCCTTCAGTTTACTAGCAAAAGGAAACAAATTTATTCAACTTCTCTTTTCGTTTTTTCTGGCTCAAAAAATGATTCAAACATTTTTTACTATCATATAAATTCAAAATAAAACATGTATTTAGGATTAAGACCAAAATGAACTCCCAAGAAGAACAAAGATGAAAATAGAAAAGCCATAATCATCAACTTCACAGATACAAAGCACTCCGCATGAAAAGATTTTTCTAAATTAAACTAGAAGCCAGAATATGTATATATCACAAATGAAAGAGACCTTAGAGAAATGAGAGCCTGTCAGATCGGTGACCGGAGGATCGCCGGAAGAGGAATCGCAGATGATTAGAGAGGGAAACTGTTAGATTTCATTTGATGCATTAGGGCAAGGGTTAGGGTTTTTTTTTTCTCGGGAAAAAGAAAATAAGAGTTGAAATTTTCCCGAGCTGTGACACTTTCTCGAAAACCAAACGCGTGGAAAGAAAAGTTCAATTTTCTCGGATGCCATACGGTGACATTCCGTTCACTATCGTACAAGAAGGACTTATCATTAGTCGCCACGTAGACAATACTAAAATACTTCTTGTCCTCCTGTGCCTCGCGCAACAAAGTTAACCTGTTTGCAGAACTTTACAAGTAAACTCCAACGATACGACAGCACCAGTTTAGAGTCACTTTCCTTGCGTAATATTTTTTTCTCATTTTTTTTATTATTTTTCCATTTTTAATTTGGATAAAGGATTTAGACTTAGGGATAGTAGTATATAATTATAATTATAATGAAATGGAAGAGCGTTGCGTGTCTATGATAAAATTATTATATAAAAATCAATTATAAAATATAAATATTAGACGGTTTTATTATAAAATTAAAAAAAAAATACGAGAAATACTTCAATCATGACAACATAAAAAATAATATTTACGAAGAACTTCAATTTCATTTTTACACCAAGCTTTATGTGAAGTTTCTATTTATAAACTTTTAGTCATAAGTTAAATAAATACAAATAGAATAATACATATCTATAATTATATAAAGTTAATATTTGGAATTATAGAATTCATGATATTAATCACGTAATAAATGTCATGAACATCTTTATAATTGCATTATTTTACAAAAGGATATGTTATCATAGAATATTTATAATATTAAAAATGACCATATTCACATAAATATACAAGTAATATAAATACGAAATAATAAAAGAAAATTAAAGCACACTAAGGCATAACCTAGTGGTAAGTGCATATACTTTTTAGTTATAAATTTAAGTTTGAATCCGCCTTTCCTCAGTACTCAAAATATATATATATATATATTATTCAGGTAAAATAGTAATCATTATTTTTGTTTGATTGAAAATTTATTAGATTTTCAATTTATTCCTCCAACCAAATTTCTTTTACGAATTTGCAAATAAAATTTTATCTGAATGAAAATATTTATTTTTATAATTTATACAATAAACAATATATAAAAATTTTTAAATGAAAATATAAAAATGCCTCCGTCAATATTATTTCTAAACCATTCATCAATGATACTAATAATCATCCAACTGAAAAATATATTTATAGGCTCAGAATGGAAGGTTAGAATGTTAGATTTGGATTGAGAGAAATGAGAATGGAAGATAATAATAAAGTAAGTGAGCATGCATAAAAGAATTACCAGTTGTTTTTGTTTATTATTTATTTTTACCATTTTTTTTTTTTTGTCACTCTATACTCTATAGTATATAATTAAAGCTATATTAAATAAATAGATTAATCCAATTAACAATATTATTAATTAATCAAATTCAAATATATAATAACTATTTAAAGTGATTTATAACTATATATTGTCTATCAATTCATGCATATGTATTGGTACTCAGTAATGTAATTGGAAGGGATATGTGATTATCAATAAGTTATCTCTGCAATGCAATTAATTAAAAAAAAAAAAAAATCAAAATCAAGGAGGTCAAAATTTAAAAATTTTGGAATTCGGGAGCCGGGCTCGCTCTAGTCCCCCTTTTCCGCCTCTGGTTGTAACCAATCAATTTATGACAGCTTCAAATGATACTCTTCTAGGTATTAATATATTAACCTTGCCTATAATATTCAAGTAGAGATCATTTGTTAAACTAAAACGTGATTTACTATTTTGATCTGCTCTTTATGAGTATTTAAAAAGTTAGATACATATTTAAATAATAATTTTTCATTTAACTTACAGATAGGAGACTGGTAGTTGCGTTGCTAGCTATAATTAACCGCAATCTTGTTCTGCTCTACCATGCATATTTTGGCTTTACGTACAGACACACATTAAGTGGAGCCAAAGCTGCAGTGGCCAGAGCTAGCGGCGAAGATGAGTTTAGCAGAAAACCAGATAGACGAGGAAGCATGTCTAAATGCTATGATATTCTCTAGCTCTCATGTCTTCCCTTTTGTTCTTCACACAGCCATAGAGCTTAATCTATTTGGTATCATAGCCAAAGCAGGCCCTGGAGCTTTTGTTTCAGCTTCTGAGATTGCTTCTCAGCTTCCTACAACAAATCCCGATGCTCCTTCTATGCTTGACCGTATGCTTCATCTCTTTGCCTCTCACTCCCTCCTCTCCTACTCTTCTCGAACCCTCGAAGATGGCAGCATTCAGAAACTTTACGGACTCACACCCGCCTGTAAATTCTTTATTGGCAGTGTTGAAGAAGGCAACGTCTCTTCTTTGTCTTCCCTTTCCTACCACAGAGCTACTGTGGAGGTCTGGTATGATGATTTGATCCTTAAATGATTTCTCCTTTTTTTTAACTGAGTTCGATTTCAGCAGTCGTAGAGTTATAATTTTTCTTGTACAGGTTAAATATGAAGGACGCGATTCTTGAAGGTGGAAATCTGTTCAAGAAAGTTCATGGGATGTCTATATTTGAGTACATGAACAGAGATCCAGAATTCAACACCATCTTCAACCAGGCAATGGCTGGTCTTTCTTCTGTTATTATGAATGGAATACTAGCCAAATACAAAGGATTTGAAGGACTCACTTCACTGGTTGATGTTGGTGGTGGAACTGGTAGAACCCTTAATATGATCATCTCTAAGTATCCTTCCATTAAAGGCATTAACTATGATCTTCCTCATGTCATCCAAAGTGCACCACCTTACACCGGTAATTAATTATTTCTTTAAACTTAATTGTGATCACCATTTTATATAATGTTCAATTTATTTATTTTAATTATAGCTAGTGATGAAAATATATTTTCAATGCAGGGATCCAGCATATAGGTGGAAATATGCTCACATGTGTTCCAAAAGGAGATGCCATTATGATAAAGGTGAAGATACTAATCTTGACTCTTCCTTGCAGGAAATCATGGAAATGGAAATTACTTATGTAGATCAGGTCTGAGACTCCATTTAACAAATAAAATTAAAAATTTTTTTAAAAATATTTCAACTTTTTTTTTTCAAATATATGATTAGAAATACTTTCGTTATGTTGATACATGTTTGGAATTTATTTATTAATTGGACTCGGGGGTGCAGCTAGGATAACTATTTTGAAGAGTCAAAAAAATATTTTTAAGCGGACTAAATATGAATTTTCTACATTTTTAAGGACTAAAAGTGTAATTTTTTACAAAGAATATTTTTTAAAAAACATTCTTAGGTGGCGCGGGCCCCTTAAACCTCCATTAAGCTTTGTCCCTTTGGTGAGCAAACTTTGGAAAAAACAAAAAACAAACCGTACGAAATTGTTTTTGGTACGATTATTTAGTTTTCGGTTTTTTGACTTCGGTTTAAAATTTTTCATAATTTTGGTTTTCAGTCTATGGATCCATTATTTCAAAACATTTATTTTCTAAGTAAAATCAAATCGAAGCCTACTAACTGAAGCGACTAGTTTGATTTGATTTTCAAATTTATTCCAGTTTGATTTGATTTCAAATAAAATGTATTTTCGATTTTCAATTTTTGTGGTTCGATTCGGTTCAGAACCAAACCACCCCGTTTGCAAACCTCTATGGTTGGACCCAAAAGATAGTGATAGGGAAGATAAGATAGTGGTAGGGAAGACTTTGGAAAGAAAATATAATTAGACATTGATGTTACTTTTGCACAGGATACATGTCATAATTGGAGAGATGACGATGTGGTGAGAGTGTTGAAGAACATTTATGAAGTATTGCCAGAAAATGGGAAACTCGTAATTTTGAATGCATTATTACCAGAAGAGCCAGAGACAAGCAAAGCTTCACAGTATGTTTCAAGACTTGACAATACTATGTTAACCCAACCTTGTGGTAAAGAGAGAACTGCAAGAGAATTTGAGGCCTTGACTAAGGCTGCTGGCTTTACTAACTTTCGTGTTGCTTGTGTTGCTCATGGTATCTGGGCTGTTATGGAATCTTATAAGTAATAAGTTAGAATTTCTGCATTGTTTGCAACTTCTAATTAATCTATTGTAATACCATTTGAATTCAAAATTTGGTTTTATTTTGTTTCGTTTAATCAGGTTTGTTTGTTTATCAAGAAAATATTTCTCAAGAAAAGCATTTTTACGATATCGTGAGTTTAAGCTTTTATCGTATTACTATAATGAAATAGATTTCACTTTACAATGTCGCCATAAAATAATAAATATAATTTTAGAAATGATATACTATATCAATTAATGAAGTAAATATCTTAATAATGTTCATAATAAAAATTTCAATAATTTAAAAAATTTACTCTCTCTATTCAGTATAAATAAATTCAAAATACGGAATATATTTACACATAGAATTTTAAATGGAATTCATCGGTAAATAAATTTTTGAATTTATAATAAAACAATCAACTCAATATATTTTTCAAAAGCTAAATCGATAAACCTAATAAAGTGCATGGTGAAGTGTAGCTACTTGTTTTTAATCCTAATGCTGCTTTTAACTTTCAACAACCACCCCCAGGGCATTATTTTTACTTTTTACTTTTTACTTTTTCTCTATTTGTCAACGAGACTAATTTTTTACTGTTGCACGGCTTGTATAGAAATAGAAAACTTGCTTTCTCCTTTCTTGATTTGTCTTCTAACTAACTAATCTCACTCAAACGTGCACTACAATTAACTGCTCCCACTCTCAATTTGATAATAATTTTGAATTAATAAGTCTCTAACACACCCATAAATATATTTAATTATTTTTATTGTTAAAAAATACATATTATACCTTCTTTAAATTATAGACAGACCAATTCGTACATATCCATTTCATAGATGAGGTTTAGCCCGTGAAACGAGACTGGACAGAAGCTGAAAAGCCCAGAACAATTTTCAGAACGATCAATAACCTGGGTTTGCAAACTGCACCAAGGCCCAACATCCTAAAATAATTAATGCACCATTTATCACATCAAATAGATTAAGGGTATTATATATCATCCCATAAATTTTAATCCATTTAATTTTTATATTAGGCAAATTATATTCTCGTGTAATGATTTAGTTTTACACCCCTAATTTTATGTTTGATTCCATCTACTCCAATCCAAATTTCACACGAAATAAATATCTAATGGATATTAATTTTTATGAAAAATTAAAGTATGATTCTAGTGGTTTGCGGAATACAACTAATACATCATTGTCTTTTAGAAAATATATTAAAATATCTTTATAGATTACTTCTGTCGGACTATTCTTTTGTCCAAATTTTGTATTTTTTCCATTAAGTACCTTATAAAATGATAAAAATATCATTTTTTTATAAAAACACATGGATGAATTAATTGTATTTTTCAAATTATAAAATTGCACTGTAATTTATTTAGTATAATATTTTAGTATTTATTATTTGACTTCTATATTTTCTTGTTGACTTAACGGAAAAAATATAAAAATTAGACAATAAGACCTCATAGTATAAAAAAAAGCAAATATAAAAATAAATTAGTATATAATAAAAAAGATAGAAAGGGATTAATTGTATTTCATAAGCCACGGGGATCTATGTTAATTTTTCCTAATTGACCAACGGGGTCATACATTGCAATATCCGACCCGATAAGCACCCGCTGGATTCTGAGACTGAATAAATTACTACTAATTCATGCCTTTGTCGTGGAAAGGTTGATTTTGCCACGCGACGGCCGAAGACGGTCACCTTATGTTCTTTACCAGTAAATTGTCTCTTCTGCCCTTCTCAAAATCTCATGGAGCCAAGTGACTCGCTTCATTTCCCGTCGTCCAAATGGCGCCATATCGTCATTTAACTCCACTCTGTAAGTTTATTCTGACGTGGTATGATCATAAGCCACGAAATCCTCTAGTGGCAATTTTGTAAAAGGATGCAAAATGTGTGATATTTTTTTTTTGGCCCGATCTCAGTTTTTGGCTGTTTATATCTTTTCCGCAAACAATATATACTCGACAAAAGCTTTTCTTTTGCCATCGAGCTCTGAAGTCCAACAGAGCAGAATCAGGTAACGGAGAAAGAGAAAACCCATTTGGCCATTTTGGTGTTTGAAGGTTTCCCAACTTACCCACAATGAAGAATACAAAGAGAAAATTCATGTTAATCGATGAAGATGATGATGAGGAAGGTCTTTACCTTCTCATTTAGTCTCTCTCACCCTCTTGTATTTTTACACTCACAGACTGGATATACTGATATTTTTAATAAAAATGGCTCATTATGTCTCTACTTGGGTTTCCTTTGACAGATAGAGCCGGAGTGAAAAATGCTTCTCGAGACGATAAAGAGGACGAAGACGATGATGGTTGACATACATAATTTAAATACACGTATTTTTTCTGATATTGTAGTAGGTTTTTCATTTTAAGTTGTAGGGGTTTAGAATTCATGAGCATTCTTTTTATGGTTGTACAAACATAGAAATGAAAGGGTTTTTTTTTTTTTATTTTTTAAATATGTATATGAATGTAGCTTGCTGGATTATGGGTTCTTATGGTTTCTATGTTGCTGTATTTGATCTATTTGCTGTATTTCATCTGTTTAACTTTCTGTAAGACTCTTCGTTTGTCTGCTTTTGCGTTACCTGAAAGTGTTTGCGACTCTTTTCATTCAAATGTGTTTTCGTTTTCAATGTTTAGTTTTTCGAGATTTGAACACTTCGGTTGAGTACTCTACAAGCTTCGTCAAGGTGCTGGTTTGTTTTGCTTTTTTTTTTTTTTTTTTTTTTTCCAAACCATTTATTCCTCGGCGACGACCGGCGATAAATTGCTTGTTCGATTTTATCATGTCACGATATGTTGGAGTAACTTTGTCTTGTTTCTCTAACCTTAAAACCCGTGAGTTATTGTCGAGAATTTGAAGCGTTCTGTAAAATTTCCTTTCTGATGCTCTTTAAGCTGGGTTTTGTCCATCTACTCTTAACAGTCTCTGTTTTGTAGATTCAATCGTCGTCTTACTTCTTACCGGTTGGATTTAGTTACACTGTGTCTAGTCTACGTTGTGATTTGCTTTTCTACTACAATGCATATTTAGTGCTTTGTGAGTTATTGTTTCGGACAATGTTGTTTAGCCTATAGCCTGAAATGTGTTGGTGAAGTATGCATTTCTTTCTCTTTAAAAAGAGTGGAATTGCATTCTTGGTGACGAGATGAGCTGTTTTGTCTTGTCTTGGTTATACTTTAGTTCTATTATTATTGTCCCTTTGTGCAAGTCTTTCAAACTAATGACTGGAACTGATTTATCCTGATGAATAGAGGATTTGGATGAGTTTGAGAACGATGGGTTTATAGCTGACAATGAGGAGGAGGTGGAGGAGGAAAAGGAAGATATCCAATATGGGAAAGACAAACAAAAAGGGAAGAAAAGGAATAAAAGGTGACTTTTATTCACTGGTTCATGAACTATATATATAGAATGATAAATTAGAAAATGTGTGGTGATTACAACTTATTAAGTAATATGTTTTCAATTTCGTTAGGAAACTATTAAAGGATCTTGTTCTTGATGATGATGACTTGGAGTTACTCCAAGAAAACAAAATCTCCGGCTTTGTCCAGTCCTGTAGCATTGTGAGTTCTTATTCCCCTTTGAGTTTGTGCAATCTTTTTTCTTGGTGTTATTGGAAATGTACTAGCTATAATAGTGAAATTGATAAATACATAATTATAATGATAAATATATAATTATAATGATAATGAAATGGAAGAGTGTTACGTGTCTATGATAAAATTATTATATAAAAAATCGATTATAAAATAGAAATATTTGACGGTTTTATTATAAAATTAAAAAATAAATACGAGAAATATTTGTATCATGACAACATAAAAATAATATTTACAAAGAACTTCAATTTCATTTTTATACCAAGCTTTGTGTGAAGTTTCTATTTATAAACTTTTAATCATAAGTTACGTAAATATAAATAGAATAATACATATCTATAATTATATAAAGTTAATATTTTGGAATTATAGAATTCATGATATTAAATCACGTAATAAATGTCATGAACATCTTTATAATTGCATTATTTTACAAAAGATTAATATGTTATCATACGATATTTATAATATTAAAAATGAACATATTCACAAAAATATACAAGTAATATAAGTAAGAAATAATAAAAAAAGAATTAACACACACTAAGGTATAACCCAGTGACAAGTACAAATACAATTAGTAATAGATTTAGGTTTGAATCCATCTTTCTTCGATACCAAAAAAATATATATATATTCAAGTAAAATATAGTAATCATTATTTTTGTTTCATTGAAAATTTATTAGATTTTCAATTTATTCCTCCAACCAAATTCTTTTATGAATTTGCAAATGAAATTTTATCTGAATGAAAAAGTTTGTTTTTATAATATATATAATAAATTATATATATATATATATATATATAACTTTTTAAATGAAAATATAAAAATGCTCTCTTGATACTGATAATCATCCAACTCAAAAATATATTTATATGCTCAGAATGGAGGGTTAGCTAGAATGTTAGATTTGGATTAAGAGAAATGAGAATGGTAGATTACCAGTTGTTTTTGTTTATTATTTATTTTGACCAAAATTTTTAGCTTGTATTTTAATTTTATTTGTCACTCTATACTCTATAGTATATAATATATGGTTTAATCTATTAAATAAATAGATTAATCCAATTAACAATATTATTAATTAATCAAATTCAAATATATAGTAACTATTTAAAGTGATTTATAACTATATATTGTCTATCAATTCTTGCATATGTATTGGTTGTAACCAATCAATTTGTGACAGCTTCAAATGATATTCTTCTACGTTTTAATATATTAACGTTGAGTGTAATATTGAACTATTAATCTTGTAGAGATCATCTATTAAACAAAAGCATTTGATCTGCTCTTTATGAGTATTTAATAAGAAAATTTATTTTAAAAATTTATTTAATTAAGATACATATTTAAATAATAATTTTTCATTTAACTTAGAGACAGGAGACTGGTGGTTGCGTTGCTAGCTATAATTAACCGCAGTCTTGTTCTGCTCTACCATGCATATTTTGGCTTTACAGACACATTAAGTGGAGCCATAGCTGCAGTGGCCAGAGCTAGCGGCGAAGATGAGTTTAGCAGAAAACCATATAGACGAGGAAGCATGTCTAAATGCTATGATATTCTCTAGCTCTCATGTCTTCCCTTTTGTTCTTCACACAGCTATAGAGCTTAATCTATTTGGTATCATAGCCAAAGCAGGCCCTGGAGCTTTTGTTTCGGCTTCTGAGATTGCTTCTCAGCTTCCTACAACAAATCCCGATGCTCCTTCTATGCTTGACCGTATGCTTCATCTCTTTGCCTCTCACTCCCTCCTCTCCTACTCTTCTCGAACGCTCAAAGATGGCAGCGTTCAGAAACTTTACGGGCTCACACCCGCCTGTAAATTCTTTATTGGCAGCGTTGAAGAAGGCAACATCTCTTCTTTGTCTTCCCTTTCCTACCTTAGAGCCACTGTGGAGGTCTGGTATGATAATTTGATCCTTAAATGATTTCTCCTTTTTTTTTTTAACTGAGTTCGATTTCAGCAGTCGTAGAGTTATAATTTTTCTTGTACAGGTTAAATATGAAGGACGCAATTCTTGAAGGTGGAAATCTGTTCAAGAAAGTTCATGGGATGTCTATATTTGAGTACATGAACAGAGATCCAGAATTCAACACCATCTTCAACCAGGCAATGGCTGGTCGTTCTTCTGTTATTATGAATGGAATACTAGCCAAATACAAAGGATTTGAAGGACTCACTTCACTGGTTGATGTTGGCGGTGGAACTGGTAGAACCCTTAATATGATCATCTCTAAGTATCCTTCCATTAAAGGCATTAACTATGATCTTCCTCATGTCATCCAAAGTGCACCACCTTACACTGGTAATTAATTATTTCTTTAAACTTAATTATGATCACCATTATATATAATGTTCAATTTATTTATTTTAATTATGGCTAGTGAAGAAAAAATATTGTCAATGCAGGGATCCAGCATGTAGGTGGAAATATGTTCACAGGTATTCCAAAAGGAGATGCAATTATGATAAAGGTGAAGATACTAATCTTGACACTTCCTTACATGAAATCTAACGTCGAATTGAAAATTATCTGTGTAGACCAGGTCTGTGACTTCATTTATGGACCAAATAACTGAAATTAAGAATTTTTTAAAAAGTATTTCACTTTTTTTTTTTCAAATATATGATTAGAAATACTTTCGTTACATTGATATATGTTTGGAATCTATTTATTAGTTGGACTGAGGGGTGCAACTAGGATAATTATTTTGGAGAGTCAAAAAAATATTTTTAAACTTTTAGCGGACTAAATATGAATTTTCTATATTTTTAAGGACTAAAAGTGTAATTTTTTACAAAGAAAATTTAAAAAAAAAAAATCTTAGGTGGCGCGGGCCCCTTAAACCTCCATTAAGCTCTGTCCCTTTGGTGAGCAACTTTGGAAAAAACAAAAAACAAACCGTACCAAATTGTTTTTGGTTCGATTATTTAGTTTTCAATTTTGACTTCGGTTTAAAATTTTTCATAATTTTGATTTTTGGTCTATGAATCCATTATTTCAAAACATTTATTTTTTGAGTAAAATCAAATTGAAGCCTACTAACCGAAGCGACCAGTTTGGTTTGATTTTCAAATTTATTTCAGATTGGTTCGATTTTAAATAAAATGTATTTTCGATTTTCAGTTTTTGTGGTTCGATTCGGTTCAGAACCAAACCACCCCATTTGCAAACCCCTATGGTTGGACCCAAAATATAGTGATAGGGAAGATAAGATAGTGGTAGGGAAGACTTTGGAAAGAAAATATAATTAGACATTGATGTTACTGTTGCACAGGATACCTGTCATAATTGGAGTGATGACAATGTGGTGAGATTGTTGAAGAACATTTATGAAGTATTGCCAGAAAATGGGAAACTCATAATTTTGAATGCATTATTACCGGAAGAGCCAGAGACAAGCAAAGCTTCACAGTATGTTTCAAGACTTGACAATGTTATGTTAGCCCAACCTGGTGGTAAAGAGAGAACTGCAAGAGAATTTGAGGCCTTGACTGAGGCTGCTGGCTTTACCAACTTTCTTGTTGCTTGTGTTGCTCATGGTATCTGGGCTGTTATGGAATCTTATAAGTAATAAGTTAGAGTTTCTGCATTGTTTGCAACTTCTAATTAATATCACGCGAAAAATAATTCATCTCTGCTCCAATCCAAATTTCACACGAAAAATAAATATCTAATGGATATTAATTTTTTAGAAAAAATTACAGTACGGTTCCTATGGTTAGCAGATTACAACTAATTCATCTTTGCTTTTTAGTAAATATAAATGTCTTCATAAATTACTTCCGTCAGACTATTCTTCCGTCTAAGTTTTTTATTTTTTTCCGTTACGTACCTTATAAAATGATAAAAATATCATTTTTTACAAAAACACTTGGATGAATTAGTTTTATTTTTCAAACTACAAGATTGCACTGTAATCTCACTAATATAATATTTTAGTATTTCTTATTTGGCTTTTATATTTTCTTATTGATTTAACGGAAAAGATACAAAAATTGGACAGTAAATTCTAATAGTGTAAAAGAAGCAAATATAGAAACACATTAGTGTACATTAAAAAAAATTAAAAAAAAATTAATTGAATTTCATAAACCACGAGATCTACAGTAATTTTTCCTATTTTTTATTGACCAACGGGTACTTATATTGCAATATCCGACCCGATAAGGACCCGCTCGATTCCGAGATCGAGAAAATTACTACTAACTCATGCCTTCGTCGCGGAAAGGTTGATTTTGCCATGCGACGGCCGAAGACGGTACAAGAAAGCACTTTATGCGCTTTACCAGTAAATTGTCTCTTCTGCCCTTCTCAAAATCTCGTGGAGCCAGTGACTCGCTTCATTCCCGTCGTCCTGATGGCGCCATATCGTCATTTAACTCCATTCTGTAAATTTATTCTGACGTGGTATGATCATAAGCCACGAAATCCTCTGGTGGCAATTTTGTAAAAGGATGCAAAATGTGATACTTTTTTTTTTTTCCGATCTCAGTTTTTGGCTGTTTAGATCTTTTCCGCAAACAATATATACTCGACTAAAAGCTTTTCTTTTGCCATCGAGCTCTGAAGTCCAACAGAGCAGAATCAGGTAACGGAGAAAGAGAAAACCCATTTGGCCATTTTGGTGTTTGAAGGTTTCCGAACTTACCCACAATGAAGAATACAAAGAGAAAATTCATGTTAATCGATGAAGATGATGATGAGGAAGGTCTTTACCTTCTCATTTAGTCTCTCTCACCCTCTTGTATTTTTACACTCACAGACTGGATATACTGATTTTTTTAATAAAAATGGCTCATTATGTCTCTACTTGGGTTTCCTTTGACAGATAGAGCCGGAGTGAAAAATGCTTCTCGAGACGATAAAGAGGACAAAGACGACGATGGTTGATATACATAATTTAAATACACGTATTTTTTCTGATATTGTAGTAGGTTTTTCATTTTAAGTTTTAGGGGTTTAGAATTCATGAGCATTCTTTTTATGGTTGTACAAACGTAGAAGTTTTTTTTTTTATTTTTTAAATATGTATATGAATGTAGCTTCCTGGATTAAGGGTTTTTAGGGTTTCTACGTTGCTGTATTTCATCTGTTTAACTTTCTGTAAGACTCTTCGTTTGTCTGCTTTTGCGTTACCTGAAAGTGTCTGCGACTCTTTTCATTCAAATGTGTTTTCTTTTTCAATGTTTAGTTTTTCGAGATTTGAACACTTTGGCTGAGTACTCTACAAGCTTCGTCAAGGTGCTGGTTTGTTTTGTTTTTTTTTTTTTTTTCCAGTCCATTTATTCCTCGGCGACGACCGGCGATAAATTTCTTGTGCCATTTTATCATGTCACGATATGTTGGAGTAACTTTGTCTTGTTTCTCTAACCTTAAAACCCGTGAGTTATTGTCGAGAATTTGAAGCGTTCTGTAAATTTTCCTGTTCTGTAAATTTTCCTTTCTGATGCTCTTTAAGCTGGGTTTTGTCCATCTACTCTTAACAGTTTTTTTTTGTAGATTCAATCGTTGTCTTACTTCTTACCGGTTGGATTTAGATACACTGTGTCTAGTCTACGTTGTGATTTGCTTTTCTACTACAATGCATATTTAGTGCTTTGTGAGTTATTGTTTCCGACAATGTTGTTTAGCCTATAGCCTGAAATGTGTTGGTGAAGTATGCATTTCTTTCTCTTTAAAAAGAGTGGAATTGCATTCTTGGTGACGAGATGAGCTGTTTTGTCTTCTTGGTTATACTTTAGTTCTATTGTTATTGTCCCTTTGTGCAAGTCTTTCAATCTAATGACTGGAACTATTTGACGGTTTTATTATAAAATTAAAAAATAAATACGAGAAATATTTGTATCATGACAGCATAAAAATAATATTTACAAACAACTTCAATTTCATTTGTATACCAAGCTTTGTGTGAAGTTTCTATTTATAAACTTTTAATCATAAGTTACATAAATATAAATACAATAATACATATCTATAATTATATAAAGTTAATGTTTTGGAATTATAGAATTCATGATATTAAATCACGTAATAAATGTCATGAACATCTTTATACTGGCATTATTTTACAAAAGATTAATATGTTATCATACGATATTTATAATATTAAAAATGACCACATATTCACAAAAATATACAAGTAATATAAGTAAGAAATAATAAAAAAGAATTAACGAGCACTAAGGTATAACCCAGTGGTAAATGCATATATGATTAGTAATAGATTTAGGTTTGATTCCATCTTTACTTGATACAAAAAAAAAAAAAAAAAAAAAATTATTCAAGTAAAATAGTAATCATTATTTTTGTTTCATTGAAAATTTATTAGATTTTCAATTTATTCCTCCAACCAAATTCTTTTATGAATTTGCAAATAAATTTTTATCTGAATGAAAAAGTTTATTTTTATAATTTATATAATAAATTATATATATATATAACTATTTAAATGAAAATATAAAAATGCTCTCTTGATACTGATAATCATCCAACTCAAAAATATATTTATATGCTCAGAATGGAGGGTTAGCTAGAATGTTAGATTTGGATTGAGAGAAATGAGAATGGTGGATCATCCATCAGAGAATTACCAGTTGCTTTTGTTTATTATTTATTTTGACCAAAATTTTTAGCTTGTATTTTTTATTTGTCACTCTATAGTCTATAGTATATAATATATGGTTTAATCAAATAGGGTAATTAAGGTGACACGTTCCATCACTTACTTCAAAAAGCTATATTAAATAAATAGATTAATCCAATTAAAAATATTATTAATTAATCAAATTCTTGCATATGTATTGGTTGTAACCAATCAATTTGTGACAGCTTCAAATGATATTCTTCTACGTTTTAATATATTAACCTTGAGTGTCATGCCCGACTCTAATCACCAGAGGAATTGTCCGCTTTGGATCAAGTCAAATCGTCCATACAAGATGGCAAGACCCGCACGGTTTTGTCCCGCAGGTGAACTGGGAAATTTTCCAGGAGATCACGCATCCTGAGATTTCTGTTAAGCGAGCACGCTTCATCCTGGAGTTCTTCTAACTCTCCAGTCATTCCACCAAAAAGTACCTCTAATGATTAGTTTTCCCCTTTTCGATATATGATTCGATTCATTCCTGTGTCCCGCATTCCACTACCCTAACTAGTCTGCCATCCTAGAAGCTAGCCAGGAGCTTCGCTCTACCCGCCTTTTTAGGATCGCTTTGCCGGGTCGGGATGTCACATGGAGTGTAATATTGAACTATTAATCTTGTAGAGATCATCTATTAAACAAAAGCATTTGATCTGCTCTTTATGAGTATTTAATAAAAAAATTTATTTAAAAAGTTTATTTAAATAATAATTTTTCATTTAACTTAGAGACAGGAGACTGGTGGTTGCGTTGCTAGCTATAATTAACCGCAATCTTGTTCTGCTCTACCATGCATATTTTGGCTTTACAGACACACATTAAGTGGAGCCATAGCTGCAGTGGCCAGAGCTAGCGGCGAAGATGAGTTTAGCAGCAAACCATATAGACGAGGAAGCATGTCTAAATGCTATGATATTCTCTACCTCTCATGTCTTCCCTTTTGTTCTTCACACAGCCATAGAGCTTAATCTATTTGGTATCATAGCCAAAGCAGGCCCTGGAGCTTTTGTTTCGGCTTCTGAGATTGCTTCTCAGCTTCCTACAACAAATCCCGATGCTCCTTCTATGCTTGACCGTATGCTTCATCTCTTTGCCTCTCACTCCCTCCTCTCCTACTCTTCTCGAACCCTCAAAGATGGCAGCATTCAGAAACTTTACGGACTCACACCCGCCTGTAAATTCTTTATTGGCAGCGTTGAAGAAGGCAACATCTCTTCTTTCTCTTACCTTTCCTACCATAGAGCCACTGTGGAGGTTTGGTATGATAATTTGATCCTTACATGATTTCTCCTTTTTTTTAACTGAGTTCGATTTCAGCAGTCATGGAGTTATAATTTCTCTTGTACAGGTTAAATATGAAGGACGCGATTCTTGAAGGTGGAAATCTGTTCAAGAAAGTTCACGGGATGTCTGTATTTGAGTACATGAACAGAGATCCAGAATTCAACAACATCTTCAACCAGGCAATGGCTGGTCTTTCTTCTGTTATTATGAGTGGAATACTAGCCAAATACAAAGGATTTGAAGGACTCACTTCACTGGTTGATGTTGGCGGTGGAACTGGTAGAACCCTTCATATGATCATCTCTAAGTATCCTTCCATTAAAGGCATTAACTATGATCTTCCTCATGTCATCCAAAGTGCACCACCTTACGCTGGTAATTAATTATTTCTTTAAACTTAATTATGATCACCATTTTATATAATGTTCAATTTATTTATTTTAACTATAGCTAGTGAAGAAAAAATATTGTCAATGCAGGGATCCAGCATGTAGGTGGAAATATGTTCACAGGTGTTCCAAAAGGAGATGCAATTATGATAAAGGTGAAGATACTAATCGTGATTCTTCCTTACATGAAATCCTCCTCGAATTGAAAATTACCCGTAGACTAGGTCAGTGACCCCGTTTATGGATCAAATAACTGAAATTAAAAATTTTTTAAAAAGTATTTTAACTTTTTTTTTTCAAATATGTTATTAGAAATACTTTCGTTACATTGATATGTGTTTAGAATCTGTTTATTGGTTAGACTCAGGGTGGATAGGATAATTATTTTGGAGAGTCAAAAACATATTTTTAAACTTTTAGCGGACTAAATATGAATTTTCTATATTTTTAAGGAGCAAAGTGTAAGTTTTTACAAATAATTTTTTAAAAAAAAATTTGCGGGCCCTAAAGCCTCCATTAAGCTCTGCCCCTTGGGTGAGCAGACTTTCGGAAAAACAAAAACGAACCGTACCAAATTGTTTTTGGTTCGATTATTTAGTTTTCGGTTTTGACTTTGGTTTAAAATTTTTCATAATTTTGGTTTTTGATCTATGAATCCATTATTCCAAAACATTTATTTTCGGAGTAAATCCAAATTGAAGCCTACTAATCGAAGTAACTAGTTTGGTTTGATTTTCAAAATTATTTCGGTTTGGTTCGGTTTCAAATAAAATGCATTTTTGATTTTCAGTTTTTGTGGTTCGATTTGGTTCAGAACCGAACCACCCCGTTTGCAAACCTCTATGGTTGGACCCAAAAGATAGCGATAGGGAAGATAAAGATAGTGGTAGGGAAGACTTTGGAAAGAAAATATAATTAGACATTGATGTTACTTTTGCACAGGAGACCTGTCATAATTGGAGTGATGACAATGTGGTGAGAGTGTTGAAGAACATTTATGAAGTATTGCCAGAAAATGGGAAACTCATAATTTTGAATGCATTATTACCAGAAGAGCCAGAGACAAGCAAAGCTTCACAGTATGTTTCAAGAACTGACAATCTTATGTTAACCCAACCTGGTGGTAAAGAGAGAACTGCAAGAGAATTTGCGGCCTTGACTAAGGCTGCTGGCTTTACTAACTTTCGTGTTGCTAGTGTTGCTGATGGTATCTGTGCTGTCATGGAATCTTATAAGTAATAAGTTAGAATTTCTGCATTGTTTGCAACTTCTAATTAATCTATTGTAATACCATTTGAATTTTTCAAAATTAGGTTTTATTTTGTTTTGTTTAATAAGGTTTGTTTATCCAGAAAATATTTTTCAATAAAAGTATTTTTACGATATTGTGAGTTTAAACTTTTAACGCATTACTATAATGAAGTAAATTTCACTTGACAATGTAGCCATAAAATGATAAATATAATTTTAAAAATGATATACTGTTCTTTTCAAAAAAAAAAAAAATGATATACTGTATCAATGAATGAAGTAAATATCTTAATAATGTTCAGAATGAAAATTCAAATTATTTAAAACATTTACACTCTCTGTTCAGTATAAATAAATTCAAAATATCGAATATATTTACGCATGAATTCCAAATAAAATTCATCTATAAATAAATTTCCGTATTTATAATAAAACAATCGACTCAATATATTTTTCAAAAGCTCAGTCAATGAACCTAATAAAGTGCATGGTGAAGTGTAGCTACTTGTTTTTAATCCTAATGCTGCTTTTAACTTTCAACAACCACCCCCAGGGCATTATTTTTACTTTTTACTTTTTACTTTTTCTCTATTTGTCAACGAGACTAATTTTTTACTGTTGCACGGCTTGTATAGAAATAGAAAACTTGCTTTCTCCTTTCTTGAGTTGTCTTCTAACTAATCTCACTCAAACGTGCACTACAATTAACTGATCCCACTCTCAATTTGATAATAATTTTGAATTAATAAGTCTCTAACAGACCCATAAATATATTTAATTATTTTTATTGTTAAAAAATACATGAGATTTTTTTTTTTCACTCATGAACTTTTGGCTATAAGTTTTGTTCTGGTAGTTATGTCAATTGTAGTTGAATCTTACTGGAAAATGGTCATCCTTTTGGATTAGGTGCTGTTTGATTTTCCCATTAGTGTGCGTTCCATTTGAATACAATTTAATATTGGGTTATGATATATTTTCCTTTATAGTGGTGTGTATGAATTGCTGAAATTTTAGTATATTGTTTTCTTTTCTTTTCTGTATTTTGAAGAGAATAAGTACTGATAGCTTGTTCTCCATGCTTGTATATGCTTCATAGGAGCAATGTCATATGGTTTAATATATCAACTGATTTCCAATTCCTTTGGAGTAGTGATGGTGTGGAAATGACAGTGCCATTGGAGGGAATTGGAGTAGTGATGGTGCTAATAATAATGGTAGTTGGACTGAAAGCAATGAGGGTAGAAGTGCTATTGGTGGCAGCTGGGGTGAAGGTGGGGATAGGGGTGGCAAATGGGGGAGCTGTGGGGAGGCTTACAGCCGTGGAGATGGTCATGATTCTGCAAGTAGTGGAGGTGATGATATCCTCAAAGAAAGCCTCTCTGGTGGATGTAGCAGCCATGGAAGTGGTAAAACTGCAGGAGGAAATTGGAGTGGAGGTGGCATTGGCAAGGATACAAGTGGGAGAGGAAGGACAGGTGAATGGAGTGGCAATACTGAGCGTGGCCGTGGCTGTGGCTTTAGTAACGGAAGGGGTAATAACGAATGCAGTGGAAATGATTTTGGACACAGCACCTCCAACTGGGGCATAATACCAAAGATACAGGTGAGGATGGTGGTGGAAATTGGGGTGCTCACTTCAGCGACAGTTGGACTAACACTGAGAGAGCTGGGAATGCTGGCAGTGGCAATTGGGGCAGAATTGTTAATGACTCAAAGGGTATCCTTGGAAGTGGTCCTGCAAGTGGCAATGACTGGGTACGTGGTAGCAGTAATTTTGGTGGGAATTGTGGTTGGGGAAACAAGGACACCAATGACAGAAATAGTTGAGAGACTGGGAAGAACTCTTCTTTCACTGCTAGTGGAAGCGGATGGTTCTGAAATTGCCATTACTGATTTGGCGAAATTCCTCCTAACATTGTATCGTATATTCCAAGTATATTACTAGGCAAGTGAACTAGCTGCTCTTTTTTGATTTTCCTGTAGTTGAATTGCATTGCTAACAAGAAACAACACGAGAAAAATGGGCTTGATCTTTTTATAGAAAGTCAAGTAGATACACCTTTTTGTGACTTTGATATCTGGCAAGGATTATATATATTTGACCAGAACTCCCTTCTCACTCTCTGATTCTTAGTTCTTTCTGTTTTGTTGATCTCTGCAATTCTGCATGATGCTGATGGTTGAACTACTTGCAGGAGTGGCTATTCTTACTGTTTCAAATTCATTTTCAAACCTGAAAGGGATAATTTTATTCCTTTGTTAGAACTCTTTTTAAATTGAAAAGAAAATTTTCCAATAAAAATTCAAAATATTTTGCTCCATAACAAAGTGAAGGTTAAGTCTAAGTTGGTGTTTTGAATAAAATACTAAAAAAATTTTTTTCTTTGAAATAAATGGAATATGAGCAATGAGATATTTGAGAAAATTAAAAAATAATTATAAATAAATAATATAATTCAAGATACTCTTATTCTTTCATTTCTAACTTTGCATAATTTGAATCTTCTATCCTGTAAAATTAATAATATAAATTTATTACTTTGGATAATATATATATTTTTATGTTAAAAAATTAATATTTCAATTGTCTTGTGCTATCTGAAATTCATATCGAAATTAATGGTCAAACTTTGTTGTACTATCTTAAATTCATATCATATGTTAATGTATAAAAGATGAAATAACTAAAACATAAAATATAGAGTTTGTGATTTTAAATTGAAAATTTAGATTCAAGCCATAAATTTCACAAAAATAATGAAAATTAGATGTTGGGCTGTCTAGTACAGCCCATGGCCATATGAAATGGGCCCAAATATATAACTGAAAGACCAATGTCGGTCTTGTAATTTCATAACACCCCTAAATATAAAGCGCGTCTCTTCCAATTACACATTTGCATCCTTTTGGGGTTTTAGGGTTTTGGTGTGTTCGAGCGTTCTAAGTCCACTCTTCCCTGCGAATCTCTCCCTAATCAAAGAAAATCATGACTGCCGAGACCCAGGATGAGCTCGCTGCTCAGCTTGAAGCTCAAAAGATTCTCGAAGTAATCCTCTCTCTATTTCTCTGTTTTCATATTCGTGTTCATTTCATCTGTTAATTTTGTATTGGAATTTGAAAAAAGACGGTGTCTTTACTCATCTTTATAGTAATTGATCACTAGATTGTCTTGTTTGTGCTGGATCTGATGTGGTTATATACTTCTTGAACCATTTTATTTAGTTGCCCAGTTGCTAGATTACAGTTAATAGACAAATGGACTTGAAACTTCAAATGCAATTTTTTGATAACAAAGAATAGTTATGTTGTTCTTCAGTTGCAGCCCTTCTGTGTTTTAGATGATTAATGTTGTATATTTGTTGGTTATTATCAGTTGATAATTTTATGCGTTTTGGGTGCTTTGGCGCAAAAAGTTGCCAAATTTAATACTTAGACACTTTCTTTAGGTCGGAAGACACATGATAACTGAATAATGTCTCTGTATGACTCGTATTTATTCGTTATAATTGAATGTGAATAGGATCATAGTTTAGAATGAAACTCATAAAATTATGATACAGAACTCAGTTTGTAATTCTACATGAAAATACTGCCATAACTGTTTACTGGTCATAATGCTTGTAATGTCTTCTGTTATTCCAAGTTCATCGTATGGGCATGTAGTCTGATCAAGCGGATTGTTACTACATATTGTTTACCTAGGTAATTTTAGTTCTTGTTTTCTTGTCCTTTTGCTGTGTAGTTTTGTTACATTCTCATGTTATTGTTTTTCTGCTTTATCATTCATACTGTTCTTATGTTCATGGCTGTTCTTATATCCATGGGTGATATTGACAATAATTCTTTTGTTTGAAGTCTGATAAGCCTGTGGTTGAAGATGAAGATGAAGACGAGGATGAGGATGATGATGAAGACGACGACAAAGATGAAGATGAAGCTGAGGGTACCTTTGACTCATTATTTACAAGTCTCAAGATTATTTGTTATGTTATTTAAGCCAATAAAGTTTCTCCTTGACCTTTTAATTCTTGCAGGACAACATGATGGAGATGCAAGTGGTAGGTCAAAGCAAAGCCGAAGTGAAAAGAAGAGTCGGAAAGCAATGTTAAAGCTTGGAATGAAACCCATACCTGGTGTTAGTCGGGTTACTGTCAAAAAGAGCAAGAATGTGTGTTCTATTTGCTTTGATCATTCAAATTGTTTGTTTATAAATTCTCTTTCTTTTACATATTTTTGTTTTGTTTGCTAATGCTTGGAACTGGTTGTCTTAACCAGATTTTGTTTGTTATATCAAAACCTGATGTTTTCAAAAGCCCAACATCAGACACTTATGTTATCTTTGGAGAAGCTAAGATTGAGGACTTGAGCTCACAATTGCAAACTCAGGCTGCAGAGCAGTTCAAGGCTCCTGATCTCAGTCATGTAATTTCCAAGCCTGAGACTTCAGCAATGGCTCAGGATGATGAAGAGGTGGATGAAACAGGAGTGGAGCCAAAGGATATTGAATTGGTGATGACCCAGGCTGGAGTCTCCAGGGCAAAGGCTGTGAAGGCTTTGAAAGCTGCTGACGGGGACATAGTTTCTGCCATCATGGAGCTTACCAACTGATAGGAGCATTCCTTTGTTATGTTATTATGTTATCCAGTGGCGTTTTTATTATGGTTCTTTATACTGTGTACTCTCAAAGTCGGATTTTTTTTATCAAATTTTGGCATTTTCACATTATTGTGCTTTTCTCTGTTGTATTACTAAACAAATATGAGATGCATCTCTTGGTGATTGATTTTTCATTTCACAAGTCGTGCATATTAGTTTAGTTTGTGTTTTGTGGGTTATCCATCTTAACTCAACGGGAGTAAATTTTTATTCTCTTTTAGCGATGCGAAATTTGAAGCACATTTAACTGGTTTCATAGATTTCAGTTGCTGTCACCAGTAGCAAATCTATGAAGTTTAATAATTCAATACATTTTCTTGGGCTGCAAAAGGCAACTGAACTGGCCAATCCGAGCCTCTCTCTCTCTCTATATGTTTACATTTTACCTACGAAGTGCCTTGCTGTACTTGCTGGTACGTGCTTTGGTTGGTGCAGAATCTTGCTACTAAGCAGATGCATTCGTAGGGTACACTAGAGCTGCTTTGGTTGGTGCAGACTAAGCAGATGCACTGAACTTAGAAAACGCTTTTGTTAGGGCTCCTGGATGAACAGGTGAGCCCACTTCAAACGACGGGGTGCATAAGCGCGCAAGGTTTTTACAGTTGACAAGGACCAATTATGCATAGGTCGGCCATTATGTCGTTCGTATCGCTCGACCGAGTTAAGTGGATAAAAAGCTTGATCGACCAACTTTTAAACTACACATCGTTTATCTCTGTCCTCTAAGGCTTGAATTTACAATGTCTCTCGAGCTGAAATTTTCCGGTTATCCTCTACTTTCGCCGCATCACTAGATACCACTGAATCAAATTCCTGCTTAATTTAACTTGATCCACTTTCTGGAGGTTAAAGACGCCATGGAGAGGATACATCAGAGTCGAAATCCTACTACTCCTTCTTCTTCTTCTTCTTCTTCTTCCATGAACGGATCAATGCGTTTGACCTCAAATAATACCGAAAGCACCAAACTTTCACGCTATAGCCCAAGCACTAGAAGCAAAAATGTCCCAAGGAACACTAATAGCTCCCGCCAACTCCCCGAATTGAAACCCAGAAGAAAATCGAGTAGTGGCACTGCCCACTTTGAAAAAGTCGAATCAGAAGAAGAACAAGTTGTAGTTAAAGGAGATGATTCCACTTCTGCTTTTCCTATTTTGATTGGAACTTGCCCTTTTATGTGCCCAGGTAAATTACTCGTAAATCAGTTTTTTTTATTTATTTTTTTTTTTTTCTATCATCTACTCTTAACATGGATAGAGATAGACTAATTGAACTATTACTAGTATATTTAATGCCAGTTTTTGATATTTGATCCATATCTTTATACTGGAAGCGTTAAATTCTTGACTTTCTGGCTAATGTATTAGTCCATATCTGGTTTCTTGATCCGTTCCTTCTTCATTTTGGTGAAAGGCACAGCAAAAAGATGGTACTTTTTAAAGAGTTTTTTGTTCGTTATATGGAGGTAGTGGTGAGTAAAGTGCCTAATTTGGAAATCGTGGGATGTCAGACAGGCGCTCTCCCTTTCTTCTATCTACCTTAGATATCTATTGTACTTCCTTGCTGTATACTACTAGGTGATGCTAACTACCCATATCAGTCATGCTACCATTTCTTTTTATGGGAAAGACAGCGACTTTGGGAGCCACAAGCATGCATAGTTTTTTCCATAAATTTTCTGTTGGCTTCCAGTATTGTAGTTGCTGTCTTAAAACTGGAAGCACAGATTAGGAAGATTTTTTTTTTTTTTTTTCATTATAAACGCTAACCTTCCTTTTTCAATTCTAAAAAATTTAATCTGGTCACTTGCAATGAAGCATGCCATGAATGAGGATACACATTTGTTGTTTTGACAATTATTTTTTTCTTCTTTTATTTGTCAACTTCTGTTACTTTTGTTTTCATCTTTGTGCTATTAGAGGGGGAAAGGGCCCAAAGAGAGCGGCTGCGCGATTTAGCTATTTTTGAGAGGCTGCATGGAAATCCAGGGAAAACATCTCCTAGCCTAGCTGTTAAAAAGGTAATCTCATCTTTTATGCTTTTTGCATCTTGGAGTGGATAGTGTACAAACTACACTTCACTGAGCGTTCCCAATAATTTCAGCTGTATAATGGAGAGTTAATTTGTTAAGCTTATTTGGAACCCTTTCAGAATGCTGTCACCATTGCCTTTCACATTTCCCTTGTAAAAAACTGAATTATATTCTCCTTTGGCAATCCAATTTTATTTTACATTTTTTAATTACTTTAAGAGGACTTTACATTTCCTAATACACCTTAAAGAATATAACAAGTCGACAGGATAGATATTGGGCTATGTCTGAAAATGCCAGCTTTTTCAATAGTTCATTGGGCTTTGGATTGGTTACCTTTTAGATTTATAACAATTATGCTTGCTGCTTTAGTTCATTTTTTCAATGCTTGCTCATGTAATAGCTGCATACGTTTGCTCTAATGTTAAGGTGGTTTGTATTCTAAGCTTATATTGTTTTGGATAAAAAGAAGCAAAAGCAGTTTTAGAGTCCTTACGCTAGTCATTAGGTACTTATAAATTTAAAATACATGTTTGTTCAAATTTCAATCTTGAAGACTGATTCACTTTTCTCTTTTCTAATTAGTTTTGCAGAACTATATCAACCAAGCAAATGCAGGCATCTGATGTGCGGCCACTCCCAATATTGGAGGACACTTTGAGCTACCTTTTAAATTTGGCAGATTCCACAGACCATCCTTTTGAAGTAGTTCACGATTTCATCTTTGACAGGACAAGGTCCATAAGACAAGATCTTAGCATGCAAAATATAGTCAATGACAAAGCAATTTCTATGTATGAGAAAATGGTATAATTTTGTCGGCAGAAACCTCTCAATTGTCTTCCCCTTCTAAATATTCATTTCCCAGTAGGCCAACTGCTGCAAGTAATTTTTTTTTTGGTAAATGTCAGTTTCCCTACAGGGGCAAATATCTTTGGTTTTTAGGCTTCATCTTATTTGGGAGTAACGGTAATGTAGACAGTGGATGAAGTGAATTGGTCAGCTCCATAAGTGTGGAGACAGGAGCTGTAACTTATAGAGTCCTTAGCAGACAGAGGCTTACAGGGAGCCACCGACTTATTCATCATGTATTAGATTTACTTCTCTCATAAGAATTGAGAAATAGTTATTTATGTTTGTCATGATATGTGCATAAGATGCAAACCCCAGGTGCCCCTAGGTGGATGGCCAATATTAAAGTAATCTTCTATTGCGTACTGGTAGCATTCACTTTTGAAATGAACTGTGGATAATCTATAATTTGCTAGATCTAAAACTTTATTCTATGAAAGCACCGTTTCTTTCTTTTTCTTCTCTTCTTCTTTCTTTTTTATTTTTTCTTCCGTACTAGGAGTTTCAGGCATGCATGTGAATTCTAACTTATTTTTGTTACACAGGTTAAATTTCATGTAGTATCACACCATAAGCTTCTATGTTGTGGTAGCAATGCAAATATTTCTTCAGTGCATCACCTGAACATGGAGCAGCTTATAAAGTCTCTGACCTCTCTATATGCCCTGTATGATGAAAATCGAGATCCCATTTATGAAAATGAGGCTGAGTTTCGTTCACTTTATGTGCTTCTTCATCTTGATTCTAGAAGCCAACCAGCGGTTGAATTCTACTTCATTTGTGTGGTTGACTCATTCTCATCATAAATAAAGACATCCTTGTCCGAGGTACTAAATATTATGTATTACCATTTCTGATTCACAGGGGGAGTCTCTTTCTTTGTGGTTTCGCCGAGTGCCTCGTCCAATCATCAGGTCAAAAGAAATGTATTTTGCCCGGAGTGTTTTACGGTACATAGTCCAATTTTTCTTCCATTCAGTGTTCTGCTATTCTCTCATTTAAGATAGGCTTCCATTTTAATTTTTTCTCAAGTTTCAATGTCTATGAAATATTCTAATGATTTCATTTTTTATGCAGATCTTTTCGTATGGGCAATTACAAGCGTTTCTTTTGTACCATAGCTGCTGAGGCATCTTATTTACAGTACTGTATTATTGAACCTTACATTGATGAGGTAATGTGTCTGTCTGATTTTATCTTTTGCTTTCTCATAACATTGATCAGAGGGAGGGGTTGTTTTATCAGCTGATGGAAATATCTTCCCCCGTCTTTTCCCTCCCTCTTGTTTTCTCCTGAAATATCTATTAGTTTTGGTACAAGCACTCATTTTGTTAGTTTTCTTTTTCCTCTTCCTTATTTATCCCTATTCCTTATTTTGTTTTTGAGGTTTTCAGTTTCTCTTGTTTGACAAATTATTATACTTCATTGAATTAAAACTTCCCTTTGTCATCTCTTTGGTCCTTATCGAACTTATCCGGATTGCTTCCAAAGTTATGTTAAGGGTACCTGATGTTGCCCTATCCATGTTTTCTTAAACATTTTTTTTTTTAATCTTGCAGGTTCGTGCGCTGTCTCTGTCCTGTATGAATAATGTCGGCTACAAGCTTCATCCATATCCTTTGGTACATTTATCAAAGCTATTGATAATGAAGGTAGGCTTTTCACTTATTAGAACTCACTGCATTTTAGTGGGATGATTAATATATATTGAATAATGAAAGCTGTATTTACTTTTAGGAATCAGATCTGGAACGGTTTTGTAATGCTTGTGGTCTTGAGACCTGCACAGATGAAATGGGAAATAAGTTGTTACCCACCAAGCAAACAACTTTCTGTATTCCCAAGGGAGGATTTCAAAGCTTCAAGTTTCCAGGTTTGGAGCAATTTGAGAGTTGACTTGAAGCCTGCGGTTCCTTGGAGGAAAATCAGGGTCTATTCTGGAGCTTTCAAATCCACAACAGGGATAAAAAATCCTGACTTTAGAATACTGAGTGCATGTAACCTTGATCTATAGTAACCACTGGTTCACATGTACAGAGAAAACAACCATTAATAATCAAAACTTGTGGTTCATATAGATAGGCATAGAGGATGGAAGAAATAGGTTTGACCTCAATCCTTTATTGAACATCAATTATTCTGATCTGTTTGTATTATATGGAGCTTGGTAGAGATACCTGTAGCATTTGATGTTGTGGACACTTGTCATTTTTCACTTCTGAATGTGCAAAATCTTTTATTTCTCAGCAATTTTGCAAGTAATTAACTATTTATAATGATCTTTTAAATATTACGAAGCATTGAAACACGAAGCCCTGAGCAGGCAAAGAATAAGATCTTTTTACAACTAATGTTGAACTACATATTCCGTAATCTTTACAAGGCAAAGTCAAAGGTTAGAGAAGCCTCTTTCACTCTTCTTATCTCCTGAGTTGGCAATTCAGAAATGATTTTATTGCACTCCCAATTATATATATTTGGTCTTGGGCTTCACATGAAAAAAATGCAGATGTAACTCTACGCCCATAGCAATGTCACGACCAAAAATAGGATGATGGCCAGACCAAAACAGAATCCAACAACTGCCATGAAAGCCTGGAAGTAGGAAATCATATTAGATAAAGGTAACTGACCTGAATGAAAAACATTTTGTGTTCCACACTAACATACCTTCCCCTGAGACTCGAATTTAAATTTAACAGTGAACCACGACAATCCTCTGTCTACAAAAGGTGCAAGAGCTAGAGCCCTGAACAAGATAATCTCTTTAAGAAACAGATGCTTCAGAAATATATTTGCATCCAGAACCACAAGTTTGACACTAGGAAAACAATTAAAATAGCAGCCCAGAATATGAATCATAGTTATGCAATTCTAAACATGAAAGGCCACAACTATTATCATTAAAAATGGAGAATAATATGTTAAAAAATAAATCATAATGATTCATATAAGAAAATCAGTTTTCAGAACAACAAAATACAATGGCTAGCAGCTATTGTGATAACTTATACCATTTAGAAGCTCAACAATCACTCAAAGCCATCAGCTACCCATTTGTCAAGCCACTTTAAGAAAAGGAGAGGTATTCATGAAATTTAGAGGGTTTGAACCAGTAGACCATAGAATGAAGGATTTGGCATGATTAAACAGACCAGGCAAGTTTCAGTAGTAAACAATAGATCTGCAACAAGTTCTGTTTATTCATGGCCGTCAATACAATTAGACTGGAAAAATAGGATGGTCATTGAGTTCTAGCAGCTCACCCTCCAGCTCTTACAAGCTTAGTAACTTGACTCCCAGCCCATACCATGGCCATCACTTTCAGAAATCTGCAGATCATTAAAATCTTGGAAGCTGAGCAATAATCTTATCGTTTTCTACTCACATTAGCATTTAGAAATTGGAAGGTGAGTGGTTACCTTTCCACGGCAGCTAAGTAACCCATTTTTCCAGGAGCTGGAGCAACATAAAACCTAGCAAGCAAGTAATATACTGTTCAACACCCATAATATCTCAACCAGGCAACACATTACAGGACAATGCCGATATAATACAAGTCATGAACAAGATGATGCCCTCAATTCACAGATAATTTCACTCACCACACCAAGAGAAAGGTCGTGAGGTAGTAGGCAGTATTCAAGAGCCCATAGGACAACACTCCTGAGATTCCATATCTCTTTAGTTTCTTCAATATCCTGGCAATTTAAAACAATATGATATATAACAGAGTAAAGACAAGAGGATATAGATATATTCCAACTTACATTCTATGTTCCTTTCATTTAATTGCAAAATCCAATCATATAGACAATGACTCACTACTTAAGCTTCGAGAACATTTAATTTTAGGCACATATACCGACGCATTATATTTCAAAAATCAAGGCAAGCAGTATGTACTCGCTGGAAGTGAAAGATTCTTGATCTGATCCAGCTTTTTCCCCTGAACCTGAAAATTCAAAATCTAAATTTAACATGGAGGAGGAAAAACTGTAAGTTTATATTAGAGTTGGCAGGCATCAAAATACAATACATTATATACAAGCACATGAAGAAATAGTGTACCTTCAAGATTAGAATTGGCGATGTCAGGATCTGAAGAACCATAAGCCTGATCTTAAAGACCAAACAGTGTTTTAAACACTATAATTAATTTTAAAAGAAATTAGAAAAGAGGCACACTCATAAAGTATAGCACTTTCACAGCCTAACAATAACCCATTATATTTCTAGGAAAAAACTTAACGGAAATCAATCATTTCATTCAATCTCAATTGGAATTTTGTAAATTGTCAAAAAGCGGGTAACTCTTGATTTGCAACGACTAAAATCAACCACTCACACTGCCTTCGCCTTTAAATGACAAGATTCGTCGAGTATGGATCTGATGTAGCGAGGAATTCTCCAATTTCCGCAAGTAAAAAATCCTTGGAACAACAGAAATGGATGTGCAGGGAAGCTTATTGAAACCCTAAACAAATTATAATGAAAAATATAACGAAAAAAAAAAAGAAAAGAAATCCGTGATTACCGAATGAATGAAACAAAAACGTAATAGGTGAAATGTAATTAAGCAGTGAATCGAGTTACCTGGTGATGCAAGGAGAGTACTGAATTGCCAGCGATTTTCAGCGCGAAAGACATTGGTAATTCTAGCTGAGAGGATCAGTTTGAAACTCCAACAGATTATATAACGTCCGAAAACGACATGTTGTTTCTCGCTTTTCGTGTTTTGTTTCCTTTTTTTTTTTTTCTTTTTCTTTCAGGATTTTGATCTTTTGAAGGGAGCTTCCTGACTGAATTTGTCGTACTTATTTGGTTCTGTCGTTTGTCTTACGAACGAGCGCGTCTTCCTTCCTTGCCAAAAGGCCGGTCGTTTCAAGCGACAACTTTCGTCGGACGACATAAATTTAAGGATTTTTAAGGTGATAATATGGTTAAGGTTTTTATTTGTTGTTTCTTTTATTAATACTGTTATTACTGATACAATAGACGTTTATGATTTACCTAAAGAGTACTGACATTTTGCATTAAAATTTTGCAAATCATTGTTGGGTAAGCTTCTCCTTATGGGTCTGATCCGATGCAAGTAGGATTATACTTTGACCCAATAAGTTAGAGGCACTTGCTATGTAATTCAAAAAAAAAAACTTACAGAATTACAGAATCAATTTAGTAGTACTAAGCAATGTAGCAGCCAAGATTACAGAATCAAGAATGAGGAAGCTATTGATCTATTAAAGAGCACTAGCTCATAAATAATAATAATTTGCAAAGATTATCCTCGAGGAGCCATTGCGTTACCACAGAGGTTCCGATTCTGTATTCATCCCCAAGCAAATTAACAACAGAAAACAAGATTGATCGAATTCTATCGAGTTTGACTTAGACAGGGGCTATAATGAAAAGAGTACAAGGACAAATGACAAACTCTGCGATTGGATTCAAAAAGGCATAGGTCTCAGGCAATTTTGTGAAAGAAAAAATTGCTTGAATAATGTGAATGAATCCCACGCGAGCCTCTTATCTATTCTCATTTGATCAATGACAGTGGGGAACAGGAGAAAACAAAAAATGTCACATTAAGTTTAGGAGTAATCAAGCTCAAAAAACTTCCAGTCTCAAGGTGACACTCTTACGCTGCATGAATGGCTATCAACAAAAAATATGGCTGACTAGTGTTTGGCGTTTAGGATTGCTGCTCTTCGATTGGGAGGTCATGATACCATTTGAAACAAAATATACCACTTCCACCGCTATTTGCTATTGCATTATGCGCTTAAAACTTTCAGAATCTTGCCGACTCAACCAGCGTCTCCATCCTTCTAGTCTCCCCCTCCTCTATCCCATCCCCACCCCAACATATACGATAAAAAATGGTATGGGAATAGGAAAATGTGATATCCAATTTATATAGGCCATTTATTTTCTAATTGTTTGTCACATTTCCCAGAATTTAGATAAGCTATAAACATGAAGGTGAAAGTTAGCAGTACTTCCAAAGATAATAGAAACAAAACAAATTCACTGTAAAAGCACCTCAAAAAAGGAACCAAGATTCTCTAACATCAAAATTCAAGAACTTTGAGAAGTTCAGATGGTCAAGTTGTCACCCACATAAATCTTGTAAGTTTAAGAACTCAGAAAGTGACCGAAGAAAAAAAGTATCATGAAGCACCAATATCCAAAATGGTATGAGCCTATGAGGCAACATCCAGGTAATTGCACCAATAAATATTGGAACAAGCAAACATCTGGCTCTAATTCACCAAGAAAAAAGGAAAGTAACTACTGATGTATTTTGCATTATTGCAGATACAAACTTTACTTCTTTGCTAACAAGTATCTCTCTTTGTGGCATTGCGGGTACCAAGATACATCTCCAATAAACCTGGGACTTCAGCTGCATACTTGCTAACAAAATTCTTCTGAAAATTCTTCTCACTTATTAATAGCAACCACTCAATCTTCTTGCGTCCTTCAATCAGTTTCTTTGATTCCAAAGCCTGTAAAACATTATACCTCGGGCGAAGCCTTTTATCAACTGAATGCATAAGAAAAATGGGAGATGCAATTAAAGTTTGGGGTTGCAACTTCATAGTATTCAAGTAAAAATCCATAGCATTCTTGAATTTCTCCTCTGAAGAAGCCAAAAAGTGTGGCTTTTTCTTAAACGCAGAGAAAATCTCTTCTTCACTCCACCCCACATTCTTTAACAGCTCAAATTTCTTCTTCCAAGTGAAGTCACTCATTGACATCATCACCCTAACAGCATGTACAAACCTACGAGCAGTTGGTTGAATGCCCAGATTATTAACAGCATGCACTGCATGGACCATCCTATCATGGTTTTGACTGATAACTCTAGGCTGCAAAATAACAATCTTTTCTATGCTATGAGCAGGTACTCCCACTTTTACTAAGAGATCAATGTTTGGTTGCATTCTTCCCTTCAAATCAGAAGTCAACAACCATGAAGAACGCCTAATAGCCGCTACAACTTTGTCATCACTATCAAGTACAGACCTCAAGAAATCAAAAGTTGGTTTGATATGAGAATTTAAAGCTCGTTGTATAATTACCGGATTCGACAAGAAAAGCTCAGGTAGAAGCTCGCCCGCAAAACCATTTTCTTTGAGATAATTGAATTTGGGAAAAAGGTTGTTCTCTACTCTGCATTGGAGGATTGCAGGTTTCTTTACGATCAATTTGGCCACCTGGGTACCGCTGAAATTGTGAGATTTCAAGAGTTCCATTACAGATTGATACCTCTGTTGGTTCTTTTCGTCGAGCTGTAAGGTTCGTGAGACTGAACGTGCTGATTTTAAGGGAAGCCCACATGATTTCACAAGGAATTGAACGGTAAATGTTGATGATGAAGAATTTGAGGTAGTGGGTAACGGAGATCTAGGAGAGAGTTTTCCAGTTGCAGATGCATTTAGAAAACGCTTTTGTATATGAAAAAATAGGTTTCTGACCAATTTATTGGCCATTTAGACAGGAAAGTTCCTTTAGAATCTGGAAACACAGATAGAGAAGAGGAGAGTGTTTTTGACAGAGAAGGGTTTAGTTAGGGTTCTGGAAAAACTAAAAAACAGGTGGGGCCGCTTCAAGCGACAGGGTCCATAGGCGCGCTAGTATACAGTTGACAAGGACCAAATGACGGATAGTTTGGCCGTTATGTCGTTCGACAAATTTACGAGGGAAAAACGCTTGGACGACCAAGTTTTAAACAGCGTCGTTTGGTTCTGATCCTCCAAAGCTCGAATTCCCAATGTCTTCGGAGCTGAAAATCGCCGGTCACCCCCTACTTTCGCTGAATCTCCAGATATCATTGACCCATAATCCTTAGTAATTTAGTTTGAGGAGGTTAAAGAGGCCATGGGGAGTAGACATCGAATTCGGAAATCTTCTTCTTCTCTTCTTCTTCTTCTCCTTCCGTGAAGGAATCAATGCGCCCGACCTCATATAATACCAAAAGCACCAAATTTTCACGCTATAACTTAAGCACTAGAAGCAGCAATGTCCCTAACAACACTAATGGCTCCCGCCAATTCCCTGAATGGGAACCTATAAGAGAATTTAGTAGCAGTAGCACTACCCGCTTGAAAAAAGTCAAATCAGTAAAAGAACAAGTTGTGGTTGAAGAAGATGATTCCTCTTCTGGTTTTCCAATTCTGATTGGAACTTGCCTTTTGTTATTGGAAGTGACAAGGAACTTTTGGAAGCTTGGTATTCAATCTTTAATGAATTCTATCTAGATTATATGAAATTACTAAGAATTTAAAGAAAAAGATCTACCAAATTTTGCATTAAATTTTTAAATTATAAGATTTTTAAACATTCTTAGTTTTAATAATCTTTCCCATCCTTGTGGAACTATTCTACCTCAAAATGATTCCATTTTGAATGTATATTCAAAATTTTCAGACATTGACCAAAATAACAAAACACTTTCAGATCCACCTTTATGCTATATTCATTGATTGGACAGTCAATGGATTCTGAATTCAATGTTAAACATAAAAAATATAACATGAATGAACTCAAATAAGATAAAATTGAGTATCTGATAGTAAGACAAGATGCAAAACAAATATGATCAAATCTTGAATATAAAAACATATAATTGGTGAAAACATAGAGAAGATGCCAAGAATCTTGTGATATGGCTGCAAACGTAGTATCTACATTGGATTCTTATGTAAAATTTTTTTTTTTCTTTTCCATAAATTTGGCTGATTTAAGTGGAGCACTGTCCTACATCTCCAATGTTGATTCTTGCAATAGAACAAAAGGTTGTTTCAGCTCAAACACAAAGCTTGGTTGATTCAAGATCATTTTTTTGTTTTACAATTTCTTTTTTCTGCTTGGACTGGAGTTCAAACTTGGAATCTGATAGGTGGTACATTGAATCAAAAGCGACTTTATTAGTATAAATTTTTACTAATGAAGCTGAGATAATGGAAAATTTTACTTAGAAAATATGTTATCTTGTTTCAAATGCATATTCTTGAAAAAAAATTGAACGACACTGATAAATTTTGGTCCCTTGAGCAAGATAAGACAGATACTAAGGACAGCACAAACGTTCTTAAGAAAACAACTGCAAAAACGGCTGTATTTTCAATGCCAGGCTGGTTCAAGGCAAAGTCACCATCAGCTTTGACAATGAACCCAACAAAGAGCACAATTAACAAATAACTTCCCTGCAAAGACAGACTTCTTCATAATGCCTCGTGATTATCGGTTGCCATCACAATATCCTGCTGTCTTTAGGCTAGAGATTTACAGGTTACAATTTTGTCTTAAAAGAGACATAGGACTTATCAGCATATAAGAAAAACTAGATTAAAACCTCAAACATTGAGTGATCGAATATGCGCTAAAGCTAACTCTAGAGATGCTATGCTTGGATTCACCACCCACCTTTTTCTTCCTTTTTTATATATGCCATTAATTTCATAGAATTCATTTCTGAAACTTCTTTTTCTAAATCCATCCTTCCAGTTTTTCGTTTCATTTTCTGCAGTTTCCCTGAAGTTGGAATTCCTTTCTTATGATTTCATTTTGGAAAACCTGAAAGCTAAAATCAATTCCAAAACAATTAAACAATTAAGAAAATTGTAATAACACTAACACGGAAAATTTTGCACAGAAATTAACAAAAAAAATCATTAAAAAACTGAAAAATTGTAATGTTCTTATGTCATCTTTTATGTTTTATAAGAACAAGGTCATCCTGACAGGTTATAGTGAAAGAGGTCTTCATCTCCAACAAGCTGCATAAACCATGTCTAAAGCGTCTATAAAAAGTGAACCTCAAAGAGTGGTGGTGATCCAAGACGCATCCAAAGATGTTAATCCAGGCGCAATGAGATGGCTGCTCCAAAACTTTTCATTTAAGCCTGGAGATGTGTTTATACTCTTTGGAGTTCTTCACCAGATTAATAACCCTAGTACGTTCTCTCTCGTGGGAGCTGGAAAATTCAGTAAGAATTTTTTTTTTTTTTTAATTTATAGTATAATGGAACTAACGATCAAAAGTTCAAATCATATACACAGGTAAAGCATAAAAAGCCCCCAACTTTATGATACTCGATTCATGTTACTAACTATTTTTCCCTTCCCCCTCTCACAGAACACCCTTTTCGATCTCTTCTCTCTTATTCTTTTTTTTGCTTCTTTTTTAGTGGGATACAAAGTCAAGGTGGATTCCAGTTCTATTTTTGGGGTAAACCCTAAATACATAGCAGAAGAAGTTGCTAGGAAGACGGAAGAGTACTCTACCAATGTAGAAATTATGAGAATTTCTAAAGAATGTCAACTGGAACAGGTCAGGTTAATAAACACATAGCCAGATTAATTTTTCTATTTGCTTTTCCTATTTCTAAGGCCTAATGGCCTTTACTGATGGAGGGAAAGTTTTCTCTCGGTCTTGTTAATGACAAGAGAACTTTTTCTTTCTCCTGCAACGGGGGAAGTTTTCGCGACATGAAAACTTTTCCTTCTGTTCCACAATGGATAAGAAAACAAAAAATTTGTTGTTCTCAACTTTTGTTACTCACATGGCTGATTGGATTGATTTTTCTTCTTGAAAATTGTCAGATCGATTTCCATATAGAAGTGCGTGCAGGAGCTACTCCAAAAGTTGTTGCTTTGAAAGCTGCCAAAACTTTCAAAGCTACTTGGGTGGTTCTTGATAGGTCTCAAAGTTTCAAGTTTTTAATCATATAGAATTTTGTGCTTCAATGAAATTATATAGTCATGTGAAATTTCAAATATTCAACCATATATGTATACGGTGCAGGCAAATGAAGAAAGACAAGAAATACTTCCTGGAGAAGCTCCAATGTGGGATATCAAGAATGAAGCGTGACAATAGTGTTGAAATATTAAGAGGACCAGAAGCACGATTAAAGACAATAATGCCTCCAGAAAGAAAATTTCAGACCAAAAGCTTAGGGTATGATGAAATGATACCAGGAAGTCCAACCAAAAGAACCTCTTCGCAAAGTATGTATAATGTGTTTCATTTGCTATAATATAACAATATTCTGATGGACTGATATATGTTTACACATCACAAGAATCTAAACATGGGATACTGTTGCTTCAGATCACCTAACAGCTCCACGAATCAGGTCAACCCCATTCCCCAAGTCCTCTTCGAGTGATCAGATTATGACAACTAGTGCTTCAACTTCAACTCCGGGTTATCAAGAGGAAGATTATTCGAATACAGAACGAGAAACTGGTGGAAAGCAATCCCCATTTTCAAATGCAGAAAGTAATACTAATCAAGGTGGTCAAAAAGAGGCGAATACAGACATTCCAAATGAAGTGAAGCAGCATAGGAACTATAATGATTGGATGGGAGGGGGTCCGACTGATGAATTGTTCAAAAATTCCATTTGCTCAATTTGCAAGAATAGGCGACCCAGGATTGGATGGACAAGAGACTTCACTTATGCAGAACTCCATGCTGCAACTGAGGGATTTTCCCCCAAGAACTTCCTATCTGAAGGTGGTTTTGGTTCTGTCTACAGAGGAGACCTTGGCGGGCTGAAGATTGCTGTAAAGCAACACAAAAGTGCGAGCTTTCAAGGGGAGAAGGAATTCAAGTCAGAAGTTAATGTATTAAGCAAAGCTAGAAATGAGAATTTGGTCATGCTGTTGGGTTCATGTTCCGAACGAAGCCATAGGCTGCTTGTTTATGAATATGTTTGCAATGGTTCGCTGGACCAACATCTATCAAGTAAGAATCCAGTATATCATAAGCTAATTCATAATAAACATAACCTCACTTTTCTGTTTTGATGGAATGATGCAGAACACAGCCGCAGACCACTCAGTTGGGAAAAGAGGATAAAAATAGCTTTAGGGGCTGCAAAGGGCTTGCAATATCTGCATGACAACAGCATCATCCATAGAGATATGAGGCCAAACAACATTCTTATAACCCATGATCATGAAGCACTGGTAATTAATAACAGAAATGCCTTTACACTTCTGAGAAATGGCAATAATAGTTGATCCAACATTATTCTCTGTAACAGCTTGGAGATTTTGGTCTTGCAAGAACTCAACATGACGATTCAGATCACTCCTGGGAGACAAGAGTCGTAGGAACTCTAGGATACCTGGCACCAGAATATGCAGAATGTGGGAAAGTGTCAACGAAGACAGATGTTTATTCTTTTGGAGTTATGCTATTGCAGCTCATCACTGGACTCAAGACTACAGACAAGATCCTTGGAGGGAAAAGTCTAGTAGGATGGGTAAATAGGCTCTATTAGTTTTGCTTTCACTCTTTAATATTCCAGCAGATCATTGTTTGAGTTTTAATTCCTTTTGAAATACAGGCAAGGCCGCTATTAAAAGAAAAAAACTACCCTGATCTAATTGATCCTAGGATCTTGGACTCCCATGATGTTCATCAACTCTATTGGATGGTCCGCGTAGCAGAAAAATGTCTCAGCAAGGATCCTCGCAAGAGATTAACAATGGATAAGGTAAGAGATTCAATTATTGTACAGAATAATGCTGCAAAACGTCTCTTGGAATCACTAGAAGTAGCAACGCTTGATCATTAAACTATTAGCATTGCGACAGCAGCAAACTTCAGCTAAAGCAATTTGATAATGCTACAGGTGGTTTATGCCTTAAATCACTTGGTAGAAGACAAGACAATATGTGGAATCAAAGGCTACTCCCCAGCACAATCCTATTCAGTGGGTAGCACTCCAGACTCATATGATTCACAAGAACAGGAGGCTGTAGAAACTATGACTCAGATGAGTTTGAGACTACCACCATCACCCCCAATAGGATTTCCACCATCACCACCATTAAGATCCAGTTGTGATTTCTATAAAAATATCACAGACATCAACAACTCATGAATCTTTAACTGGTGGCAGTTGAAAAGATGTGAACAGAGACTTCACAGGATAAGGTGCAGTCATCGTGGTGAGATTTTCATTTAGATACGGTCTCCCCTCAACTTCTTATGATGATTACTGCAGGTTAATTATCTTGTTTTTTCTTCCTAGTCTTCCACCAAGGTTTTTTCTTTTCGTCCATTTTGGTTAGATTTATAATTTCCCCAGTTCTAAGCTCTGTAAGCATGTTTCATAAACTACTTTATATTGCATCCATCAAAATTCTTCAAGAAACACTTAATAAGGTTGAATGGATTGGAGAATTAGATCAAGAACACTTAAGAAGATTTTCATCTCCCATTCATATTGATACTACACCCTTCGTTCAGAAGGAGAATAAAGAAAGAAGATTCATTAGGTAAATTTATTGCCAATAGGCCACTGCACGTGAGGCAAAAAAAACAACAAAGGACAATAGCAAAACAACCAGAAATAAACCTAGACATGAAAAAAATGGAAGAATTACAACAAAACCTAAAGTATATCATCCAAAACAAATTCAATACATCAAGTGACAAAAAATGAGTTTTAGTGCAGAGTTATTCTACAATTAAACAAAAGCCACAGTGCATTTGTATACCTCGCTAAGTTCCGGATTGGCATACACGTATTTGCGTGTTTCACAAAGCAAGAAACCAAATGCCACAAACAAAACAACCTCGACTCAGACATATTATACCACAAGTCTTGCCCTAAATGAACTTTTCTTGGTCCAGCAGGTGACAGGCCCAGGCCTGACTACCCAAATTGAAGATATGGTTGACACAAAGGAAGCAACAAAAGTATCAAGAGTTCACAAATTTGATAGATAAAAGTTCTCAAGGGAGTTCAGACATTTGACAGACAGCAGGCATGTTATTCCACGCACAAGAACCAAGCCCCCATCCCTGATTTGAGGTAGATGCTCCAGCAGAAATTTGCTTATAATCACTACTCAAATCATCACCAAGAAGTGTTGCTATGTTGTCTGCCATAATGACTTGTTCCTTAACATAACCAGAACCCTGCCCAAGCCAATCAGAAGCAAGTAGAGCATCAGGGCGAGTAATATCCAACCTATTAGTGGTTTCTCTCTCTCTTTCTGGACTCCAAGCTTGATCAACCAGTTCTGATTTTACATTGCAACCTGCAAAACATCAAATTTTAAGTACAGTGCTGTACTCCAAAACAGGTGCAGATCAGGAATTTGCAGCTAAAATTTAAAGTGGAGACACAGAGAATGATCCAAAAGTGGAAAAATGAAATCGATTTAAGAATAAAAAATACACAGAAAATAAAACAAAAACCAGCTGAGTTCTCTCATTAGAATTGTTATGGAATAATTCCAGTTTTGCATACAAAGGGAAAATTTTTTGTGAAAAATCTACAACTCTATATTAAAACAATAAATTTGATAATGTTAGAGACAACGAAAAATGTGATCCAATTTTAACTACGTCCTTAATAAATGCACAAGTAAAAGATGCTCACCTGTAAAAGTTTCAGTGGGTGGCGGTTCATCCAAAGAACTTCCACTGGCACTTATAGGAGTGCAGTCACTAAAAAGAGAAGTTGCAGTATGACCCAATGGGGAAAGGGGATCACCATAATCTTCCCACTCTGCCCCACAAATATTCAGTGCCGAACTTTCAGCAAGTTCACCAGGAGTAACGGTAGATGAATTTGAACTCTTGTCAGATGAGTGATTCTTTGCACTGCTTAGAGTTTTAGCCTCGTGAAGCAAAGCATCCAATAGGCCACTGTTACGTGGAGAAGATTCAACTGCACCTGTAGGTGGAGACTGGATAAAAGTGTCAACAGTTTCCAGTAAATGTGGTGGGGATGTGCCCCAGCTACCTAGATCATTTTCGGGATATTGGAGTGAAGGGAGCTCCATCTTCAGAGGCCCAGAATTGGGCTTAGAAGCAGAGAAATCGCCATTTGCAAGGGTATGGCCACCCTGATTGTCGCAAAAGGACTGTGGATTCTTGTTGGTGGGGTCAGGATCAAATGGAAAAGACAACCCAAAGGATTGGGCAACTTTATCACAAGAATTATCCTGAAACTGGTCAAACAAAGGGAACTCAGTTTTTACACCACCGCTGTAACCAGGTATTAAGGTTGTTGACTCTCGAAAACGCTTTTGACGATGCACTGATGGTGACATGAAGCTACCGTATTGAGAAGAACCCAGACCCTTCACCAGTATACTGCTTGCAGAAATATCAGGAAGTTCAGAGACATACGGTGAGATGCCTTGGTTGGCCTTTAAACTGTCAAATATAACATCAGGTATCTCATAACTGTTAGTCCGCATGAGATCTTGATGACCTTTGTCTCCAGTACTGATTCCACCAACGTTCAGGCCCCGCTGACTCTCCTGCAAGGCTTGCAATGAGACTTCAGGAGGATAAAGAGGCAATCCAGCACGTTGACGCCTCTTAATTCGAGTGTTCCAGTAATTCTTTATCTCATTGTCTGTACGACCAGGCAACTGGTATACATAAAAGAGATAAAAGTTTCCATTGGTCAAGACGAGACTTAAATTCAGGATCTCAAAGTGGAAAAGGATCACAATGATACCAAACATAAAACTCTATATATATGGTTTTACTGCAAAAATCTTGAAAAGTATAGGAGTCAAACTCCTGAATGTTAGATGCATCTTTCTTTTTTATTTTCTAATTATTCAAAAGAAAGTCTTAGTAAAAAGAGCAGGAGTAAATTTTTATAACACTGGCAGGCAGCTAAGAAATCCACATCAGAAAATTTATTGCATTTTGCATTTATCATGACAAGTCCTCAGCACAGACAACAATTTTTCACCAATACCATCTAATAACTCCATATGAAACAAAATTTACTGCTCTGCAATGCCAATCCTTTATTCCACCCGACTTGCACACTCATGTGCACCTTCTTATTTCCTCTGCAGATAATCAAATGACTATTGTTCTTTTTGCTTGTTTGCATGCCAAGTAGATAACCAATCTACTTTTTCTTCTGACAATAAAATGTTTCCAAGAGGACTCAAGATAAGGCCAGGACACTAGAACAAAACTCAAGATCCAGGATAAGAAATTCATATCATTGACTTACAATAATATTTATCCAGATGATCATATGAATGCTTTACTATCCAAGACCTCATAGACCAGATTATCTAGTTGTTCAATCACTATAATTCTCCTAAGATTCTCAAAATATACTAAAAGTTTTACAAGCTTGGGAAATTCTCTTTTTAAAATTCAGGGTAAACTAGCCGTCAAACTATGAGGCATTTTAGCACTGCACCTTGAAGGTAAAATGGCTTCTTTTAAACTTTGTTTTGGTTTAACATGTTATTCTATACAATTCTATTAGAATAATTCTCATAAGGTTGCATAGTTATTTTGCATACGAGCAAAAAAAAAGGGGTTTTGTGTGGGTGAGCAGTGGTCGGGTTGGGTTGCCAGGGTTGTTCAGAAATTGATTTATCTTAATTGAATTGGTAGAGAACAACGAACTCTCAAAAACTGAATCACAATCCCATAGGAAAGTTCCCACTAAAAACTGTCTGTTAGAATATAGGCCACACCACATAGATTGTTATCCACAACCAATGACAAATGTTAATGCAAACCACTTTCAGCTTAATAATTTTTAGTTTTTACACCCTCTATAATTCCCACAAAAATTAATATGAAAAGAAGACTATATATACCAAAAGCATCAAACTGAAACAGATTATAGACTTACATGTGCAGCCATGCGTGCCCATTTGTTTCCCATCTTGGCATGGAGTTCAATGATTAGCTGTTCTTCTTCCTGAGTAAATGCCCCTTTCTTTAAGTTAGGCCTAAGATGATTGGCCCATCGTAATCTACAGCTTTTGCCACACCGAGAAAGCCCCGAATGTTTCTGAACAGCATTCCAGTTCCCCTCCCCATGCTTCTTCACATATTCTATCAAAATTGCATCTTCAGCAGATGTCCATGGCCCTTTCTTCAACACAATTCCTCCATTAGCACTTCCACCACAGCTCCCTTCCTCAGCCAATGGCGAGTCAGCCCTATCCTTGGATAGCACCCCGTCATCACTCTCACTTGTCGTGTGACTCATCTCCTTGTAATCACACGGCCAATCCCTATTAAACAGCTCAGAACCATTCAAACAGCAGGATAAGAACCTGAACCAAAAGAAGATAGAAACTAAATCAACACACAAATAAATGAGAAGACACTGGTTTTTGATACTTTCACTCCACCTCCAACGCGTTTATTAATTTTCCAATACAACCCATGGAATACGACAAACTACAAGTGGGGCGAAAACAACCCTGCTTTATGCAATTATACGTTCTAAAAGCAGCCAAAGCATGAAGAAACAAAATTAAGCTATAAAAGGAAACAAAACCAATTGGGACAGCCATAAGAATAATATATAGATTACTATCTTGAAAAGGAACAACACATGTGAAAGTCATAGTTAACAGATGACTCATGCACAGAATCAAAACTCAATATATAGCATTCAATTGTTGGGTGATGATGAGCTTCCAAATGTTAAAAAAGAAAGGATTGATCATATGAATAGAGTATTCCCTCTGAGAAGTAAATGCTCATTACCCAATTCAAAAGCCAATAAGTCGCGGAATAATAAGCCATAAATTGAAACTAAAATTTAAAACACGCTAGTTTCTATGACCTTGAAAAGTAAACATAGTACTCATTACACAGAATTCAATTGGTTTACCGACTAACATTCTAAAAAAGGAAACTGTGGTGTCTTTTATTACAGCATATTGCATTAATTATTATACATTTATACATATTGAGTTGGCAAATTGAATTACGCCATTCTATATATAACAGAATATACTATCAAAAGGCATAGAATATGCTATCAAGACTGCCAATAACTCAAAAAAAATTGAAACTTTTGCCTCAATTAACCAAAATCTCACCCAAAAAGAAAAAAAAAAACAAAGAGAGAATAAAGTACTAAAAAATAGAAAAAAGAAATCTACCAAAAGAATTGAATACCTGAATCAGACCAAGATGTCAAAAAGCCAAAGCTGCAATCTTTGAGTTACCAAAATTGGAATCGTTGGAAAAGTTCAGATATAGTTTCTGAATGAACTAAGTGCTGAGAAAAGGGAAAAAACAGAATACCTGGGGAAGAAAAAGGAAAATCAAAATCCAAAATTCAATGTATTGATTAAGTCCCATAAAAAAAAATCTACACTGCATCTTAACTGGAAACAGCTCATGAATGTTGCAATGAATTCCAGAATTTATAACAGCAAAACCTAATTTTCCCAATAATTTTTTTGTAAAAAAAATAAAAGTACCACGGCTATTTTAGAGCTTAGTTCCATTCGTAGATCCAAATAAACAGAAAGTCAGAAACCCTAGGTTAATCAAAGAACAAAAATTGCACAAAATAAGAAGCTGGAAGAGAGAAATAGAGATCGTAACCGTAGTTTGTGAAAAAGCACAAATAAGATCTGAGCGTAGAATGAGCAAAACATTGAGAGATCCAAATTTTGAAGCCCACACCAAAAAGACACAGACTACGCAACAAATTAATAAGAGATTTTACAGGGAAAGAAATGAAAATGGAGATGAAAACAAGTAAATGAATACCAAATGAATATCAAAAAAAATGAAAAAGAAAAGAACTTCACATAAAAAGAGAGTAATTGAGCTGAAAAATGGCAAAAGGAGAGGGAAATCAGGAGAGAAAAATGAGGAGAAAGCTCCACCTTTGTAATCATTATTCCTAATTATTTTAGCTCTATGACCTTAATATTATCTCTATAATGTAATTTCCTTAACCTATACACAGGTTCAGATTTTTAGCTCCCATTTGTAGAAATAATGCAACCCCTTTACTTACTCTGCTAGAAAGAGATGACTTGACTTGATCAACCAAAACTCAGACTTTCCCTTTCCTTCCTGAACCAGAAGCAACTCTTTTTCTTTCCTTTCCTTTCCTTTACCTTCTTTTCCCTTTCCTTATTGTCTAAATTAGCTCTGAAAGAATTCAATCTGTGTTAGTGTATATATGGCAGAAACCAAGATTGGTAAATTTGGAGGTGATGGTGGTGAAGATGGGGGACCCACTGACTGGGATTACACATGAAGATGGATGTAGTACTTTAGATCTTTGTGATTGGGGTATTGGAGCGTGATAGAAACGCGGTTACAGGAGAGAGTGCGATTGGAATTTCGAAAATGAGGGTTTGCATGGTTTGATATTGATATTTGATTGATTGATTATTATTGGCATTCAGTTGCTATATTAGGGAAGCTACACATGGAGAATGAATGATTTTGATAGCTAGTGGTTTTGATGGCGTGTGGTACGCCCTACCCTATTATGTTGGGGATGAAGATAAGGATCAATCACAGAAAGAAAACAAAATCCGCTTGTCCTGATTAATTAAAGACTGATTTTTGTATTTTAAATACTTTCCGGATAGAAAATCAGGGACGTAATACTCTTTTTTTTCCGTAAATTGACAAGTTGCAATTTTACTTTTTTTTTTCCAAATTAGGTAAAGAATAAATGGAATTTTACTTTTAATAATTAACACTATAATTTTTATTTTAATTATCAAATTTTTAGCTCATTTAATATGTTAGTAAGTTGCTTTATCCTACATTAAATTGATCCATGAATAGTATTTCACAAATGATTATTTGAACAAAGCAAGTATTAAATGTTAACCCTATTAAAATTTTAACTTTTTTCTTAATCATTTACCTTCATTAATTTATTTTTCTTAATTTTTCAAATATTATCGAATTTAATATTACTTTATAATTTAATCAATATCTATAATATAATCAAACCAAGCTATAACTATTAAATTAGATGATGTCGTGATTTAAATTATTCCAACCGACCAAAAAGCATCATACAAAATTATAATTTTTTTTTCTTTTACAATAAATAAAAAAATTTTTTATGGATATGCATGAGTAGAATTTTTTTTTAGTTTTAATGTTTTTTTAATACCGATATACACTTTTTTTTTAAAAAAAAAAAGGGAAAATAAATCCAATCAATAATGAAATGGGAAAAGGCAACTATAATTGCATTGGGCTCAAAAGGTTTACGTTGCATGGGCCCACCATATCCTAGAGTGTCCCACATCATAAAGTCTCTTCTCTTCCAATATTTGTAGATAGCTCCATAAAGCCCCAATTCCAGTTGTTGCTGGGCCTTGATCCTGTTAGCCCACACAGTGATGGCATCATCAAAATTAGCCTAAAAATAAGTAAAAAACAAAAATTTAAAAAAAAAAAAAAAAAAAAAAGCCAATGTTTTCTCCTCCTTTTGTGTTCCAATTGCGTTGTCACGAATCCTTTTTGCCAATTTGAATGATACCATGAGGTCATTCAAGCTCCCAAGCAATATATTTGGAAATAAATTTAAGTTTTTTAAATATTTTTTCAATTATTGTCTCTTTTCTTTTATTAATTTCAATGGTTTCATTTCAAATATTTATTTTTTATACACAGAAAACTCAGAGTAAAAGAGAATTTGATTGCGGATGCTGATCTTGAGCGTCATATTCTTGATCTTCCTCCTCTAGAAGTGGTGCAGTTTCTGAAATGGGTCATCGAAAGAATAATTTGGCCGAGTGTAAGAAGTCTTGTCACGTTCCGACTCTAATCACTAGAGAAATTGTCCGCTTTGGTGTAGTCCACGGACGCCCTACAAAACCATGAAGTGTAGGGCGTGTGGGAACTACAAGTCAGGGCGTGACAAGTCTTCTGTCTTCATTTTTTTTTTCCTCCGAGATTTCCCCTTCCTCTGTATCTAAAAGACATAAAATATGTTCGCAATTAGAGGCAGCAAATCTAAATCCTTGTCAAACACTTTTGCTTCATAAAAAACACGTAGCTGACTTTGAGACCAAGAAGAAACGTGAAGTTAATGAAGTTGTCTATGGGTTGCATTATTTTCAAACCAAGGTTATGAAATTAGCTACCACTTTAATGCCTTTTAAGTTTTGACGTCAGGGTTAATGGTCTTTTTTCAAAAAAAGAAAAAGAAAAAGAAATTTGTCTACGCGGTTTGTGTATAAAAAAATCACAAAATTTAATTCGTAATTGTAATTATTCTCCTAAATCACACCGTACCATAATAATATCTCTAAAAAAAGCGGGAAAAAGGAAACTTACACCCGCAGAAGCCGGCTGTTATGACTTGTTTGATATGTACGTAGCTGAGAAATTGGATATATAAATTCAACGAACCAATATTTCTTTTCTCATACATTTCTCGTTAACCAAACAGATGTAAGCTTAGGATTGGATAACATAGGGGCAACTATATACATATATCTTATTATGTCATCACATATCAATTATCCATTCTTCTACCGAGAATGTGCATGCAAAAGAAAATAATAATAATAATAATAATAATTAATAATTAATAATTAAGGAAGACAGAGAAAAACAACAATATAGAAAAATAAATAAATAAAGATGATGTTTGCGTGCATGAATTAACGTGTCCTTCGGCCTTACTCTATAGCAGTCCATGTTTAATGGGAATTATTATTATTATTATATATTATATATTGTATAATATAAACAATTAAAAATAAAATTATAATAAGATATATTTCAATTATGTAGTAAGGTTGTCGTGAGAAAAGTTGATTTACTTTTTCTTGTAAAATACACTGGGCTTGTTCTTTATCCCACTCAACTTGCAAGCTGACGATGTAATCATGTCAGAAACGCATGCCGCTTGCATCGGAGGATCTTACTTTATTAAAATTTTCTCTTTGTGAAAAGAGTGAAGATGGGAATAATAATGGAAGTGGTGTTGCCCCGGCAATAGGACCGGTGTCCATAGACTTAACTCCTCTTCCCTCTTATTCCTATATACAATTTATAATCTATTTTCTTATTTTGTTTCTTCCATTCTTAAATTAATAAATCGGAAAATTTTCATTTTTTGGATACTTTATCCAATAATTTATGGGTTACTCATCTAAACAATTTATCAATCGTTTATCGTTTATCAATTTATTTTCGGCTCGATAAATCAAAAATTATTGAAATTTGTCCACCCTAACATGACCGACATGAAGCATCGGATAAAGAGAAAACAATAATATATTTTTCGGGTTTGAAGTGCTTCAATTTTTATTTATTTTTTACATGAACGAAAAAAATAAATTTTTTATTTTATTTTATTTTTTTTAAATGACAATCGAATCATCAATTATGTATGAGTTGTAAAGTTAAAATGATATAACATTCAGTTTTTAAGTGTTTTAATAAGAGCGCATGTACATGGCCAGTAAGTAGTATCAAATGTTTCATGATTTTCTTTTACTTTCTTTTAAATGACATCGTTTCATAAATCATGTAAGGATTGTAAAATTAATATCACAGCAGTAGTCAAACAACATAATATTCAATTTTTAAGTATTTTGACATAGGCATATACACACAACTTACCAAAGCATCACATATTTCCTGATTTTTCTTTTCTTTTTTTTTTAAATGACATTAAATCATCAATCGTGTATGGGTTGTAAAGTTAATACCACACCATCATTGAATGACATAATGTTTAGTTTTGAAGTATTTTGACAACAGTATGCACATGTGACTTAACAATAGAATTCAGTCGGTTTGATTAACCGTTTGTTGAATTTGCATTTACCAATTTACTGATTAAGTATTTACCGTTTATCGGCCGATTTATATATTTACTGAATAAAAATTTATTGATTTACCGTTTATAGATGGTATTAAATTGATATTCAGTTTCTCAATTACGTCTTTAATATATATGATACTTAATCCAAGTTGGACATGAACTTATCTTATTAATTAGGGCATAATATTTAGAGCAGTAGTTCTAATTGAGAGAAGCATTTTAATTAAATGGCAAGATAAAAAATAGGCTTAAACAAAACAAGGCATTCTACGTGTAATATCACGCCTAACAAGATATTGTTCGCTTTAAGTCGAGTCTACGTAAACTTATTTTTGGGAGTGACAATCCATCATTCTCAAAATGTCTCTTGCTATTCTAAGGCTTGCCTATCTTTATATATATTATTTTCACTTTGTACTTAGTCGATGTGAGATTCGCCTAAAGTAAGCTAACATTTCAACTTAGCACTTTTTCTGGTGCAAATATTACACGATGATATCTAGGTTTTTACGGTTGAAATGGCAAAAATCAGTGATATTATTACAATTTATATTGAAATTATTGGATGAAGTAGTTAGGAATTATGAAGTAAGATTGGAGTTTTAACTTCAAAATTTAATATATCTCATGAGAATAGTAATAATAATTTTCAATAATATGGCATGAAATAGAATTGATACTATTTAGGGTTTGTTGTGTTAAATTAACATGTGAAATTAGTCACATAAATTTTATATGGACTTATTATTGGAATTGAAATTATATTTAAACCACCCGGCGAGTTTAAAAGTTTTTAATTAATATAACTCCGATAGCATTTAGGGAAATTGAAAATATATATCAAAGCACTGAAATTGACATTGTGAATGGAAAAAATTTGAATGACAACTATCTAAGGTAAAACCCCAATTCAAATTGGAAGACTGAATTCAAATAGCATAATTAGGCGAAGTTTATTAGACAGTTTTTTTTTTGGTACCCTAGTTGAAAATTGGATAGTTGAATTATAAAATGAATTTGGAATTGATACAACATATTTTGGAGTTAACGTATCATAATAACCATGTAATTAAAAGTAAATGATAATATTAAGATTGAGTGTTTGATTAGTTCATTAAGCTTCTTTGATTAGAATTAATTTATACTGGAATTGAAATTAGAATATTAGTGAATTAAAAGTGAAAATGTAAATATTTTATTTGAAGCTAGAATTTCAACTTTATAAAGAATTAAAATTGGATTTAAAATTTCTTAACACACCTTATCGTTTCAATCAATTCAAACGGAAATTTGATTTAGATAGATTTTTACTTATTTCGACTCATAATAGCATATATGACAATAGATCTAGGTTGGAAATCTTTTCTTTCAAATATTAAAAAAAATTGGAAGATAAGAATGAATTGCATTAACTCGTGACAATAAAAGTATATTTGAAAATAATTGTATATGATTTCATCAAAAGAAATTTAAATTGGAATTTTTTATGCTAAATAGACACTTACACGGAATAGAGAAAGTATCAATTAAAAAAATTGCATCTATTTCATAATTTTAGAGGAATCAAAGGTGACCAATAGCACAAGAGATAGCATGTGAAAACTGAAGATATAACTGTGCATATCAGTACGAGCAATCACAGGATAGGAAAATTTTCTAAAGTATTTCAATCCAACGGTTACAAAGATAAAGTAAAAATGCTCTCGAATCACATTGAGAATTCACCTGCAAAACGCAAAGAACAAAAACATGAGCATTTGCTCGCCATTGTAGACTCCTCCTCTTCACTGTTAATAATAATAATAAAAAGAAAGCTAAAAGAAATCGCATTCTCTCTTCGATGTTCTCTATTTTTCATTCGATATAGTTGATTAATCTCCAGTTTTTAGATCTCAGATCCGAAGGTACTTCTTCTCTATCATTCCCTGTATCTTCCCTTGTTATCTGTCTCTGTTCTTTTCATGTGGAGATGATCTTTTACTGCTTCAGCAACTAATCAGTCACTTTTCAACTTCGTTTCCAATTTTTCGGATTCTTTTACCTTTCTTTTCCCTTCGATTTCTAGAGGAAATCCGATTTCAAGCGATTTATTTCCGCCGGAAATCGCACTGGTTCTGCATTGGCGGCGACTTTGTTTGCGGTGTTGTTTATTTTTATCTTAATTGATTCTTCAAAAACCCTAACAACTTACTGTTTATTTGTAATTTTATAGAGTTCGATTATTTTTTGGTCAAATGAAGCAGACTGTACTTGTTTACTTGAAACTTTTGGATTTTTCTTTTCAATCACCGATTGTTTTTATCTCCTGTAATGGTGAAGTTTTTGATTATTTTCAGGTAGGGGATAAGGATAAGAGGCTTCGATGGAGAGTTTAGCGCAACTAGAAGCATTGTGTGAGAGGATGTATAACTCACAGGATTCTGCGGAGCGAGCTCACGCGGAGAACACTCTAAAATGCTTTTCCATGAACACAGATTACATTTCACAATGTCAATACATTCTTGATAATGCATTGACTCCTTATGCATTGATGCTTGCTAGTTCTAGCCTGCTCAAGCAAGTTACCGAACATAGCCTCTCTCTGCAGCTCCGTCTCGATATCCGTAATTACCTCGTTAACTATCTGGCCACCAGAGGGCCTGAGTTGCAGCCTTTTGTTATTGCATCTCTAATTCAGCTTCTGTGCCGAGTTACAAAGTTTGGGTGGTTTGATGATGATAGATTTAGAGATGTGGTTAAGGAGTCTACAAACTTCTTGAGCCAGGTAAGGTTTCTGTTTATATCAAGATCAAGATTCGTTGAGATATACATTTCGTTTTTTCTTTTATATTATGGTTTATATTATGTTTGTTCCTGAAATTGATCGGTGGTTTCATGTTACCGAGTCTTAAATGGTTCTTATTGTCTTTACTCGGTGTTGCCATGTATAGTATCTTTGCCTCTAAGCAGCATGACCTTGGACCTTTTTGCAATCTCATTGTTCAGTTTTTGCAGTATATTGTAAAATTGACACCATTTTCATTATGTATGAGTAGTTAATTTGGTGTAGCATTATTCTTTCCAAGACATGTTTTTCATTTACCTTTTTTCTTTATTGATCTTTTGGTTCTCATTTGAGCAGGCAACTTCAGATCACTACACCATTGGTTTGAAGATACTGAATCAACTTGTCTCTGAGATGAATCAGGTTAGCTGATTACATTGGTCAAAATTTCTCAACATTGTGGTAATTAATTGTTTCTTGGCATTTGAGCAAAAGATACATAAATGTAACTATGGTGTAAGAATATTTATAATTCATTTGGTCTGTGAAGCAGATGTGACATTTTCCTTAGGTTTTAGCATCCTTAATGGAAATGCCTAATTTAGCTTAGCTACTGCATTGGGCCCTAAGTATATACCTTTAATTATTTTGCTGACAATATGCAAAACATTCATTTCACTGTGCATCAGTCAAAGCTTTGTGGGTCATCGTTTGCCTGAAAGAATGTACAAAGTTGACTAGCTTTGGCCATTGTGTAACACTTCCACTCATCAGTTAGTTTAAGTACCTATGACCTGTACCACACTGTTTAAATCAATAACTCTTGTCACTCAGAGTTTTCTATGGTTTGCTATTAAGATGCTCAGGTTGTCTTGAACAAATCATATGGTCATGTTGTGATGGATTGTTGCGAACCCTCCTATACAACGATCTTTATGGATTTACCTTCATCATTTGAAATGTATACATTGCAAACTTGCCCAATTTGAATTGTGAACTCTTTCATTAAATTCTTTTATAACTTCTATTCAGTTGAGCTACTTCTGATGCTACTACTACTAATTTATAAATATCTGCTTGCTGACCTCTGCTTCTGTATCTTTTGATGCTTAAATTCTCAGCCTAATACGGGGTTGCCTTCAACGCATCATCGCAGAGTAGCCTGCTCCTTTAGGGATCAGTCACTCTTTCAAATATTCCAGATATCTTTAACCTCACTAAATCAATTGAAAAGCGATGGTAATAGGTTAAACTTCTCATGTTGTATCCCCCCTTCTCTCTGCTTGTTAGTTTGCTGTACTGATTTCTTCTATTGACTTTTCTGCACTGCTAATTTTGGTAATTTGTATTTTGTGGGTACAGTCGCAAGTCGATTGCAAGAGTTGGCACTTTCCCTTGCGCTGAAATGTTTATCTTTTGATTTTGTTGGGACATCAATTGATGAAAGTTCAGAAGAGTTTGGTACTGTTCAGGTAATGATTACCTACTTTATTGATGTATGAATATGTTTCTTTTTTTTTTTTTTTTTTTTTTTTTGAAAGAGATCTATGAATATGTTTCAATTACAATCTTTTATTATTTGGATGACCTTCAAAACATGTTTGTTCTGAATTGTGAAATGTTGCACCAATATGTTGGTAATCCTACAGATTCCATCATCTTGGAGACCAATTTTAGAAGATCCATCAACATTGCAGATATTTTTTGATTACTATGCTATTACAACAGCTCCTCTTTCGAAGGAGGTTAGTACCGGTGTTGGGTTTTTTTTTTTTTTTAAATTTTTTTTTTTGGTTGCATGCTTCATGCTTCTTTGGTTTATGCAATTCATTAGTATCATTTTATTGAACCATACAACAACAACAACCACCAAGCCTCAATTCCAAACTAGCATGGTTCAATAAAAGTATCATTTTATTGAACCATGCTGCCAAAAAAAACACAAAAAAAAAAAAAGACTATGGCTAATATTTTGGTCGTTTTGTCATTGAAAAGTCTATCATGGTCATAGTGGAAATTCATTGCATTAGACATTTTATTTGCTTTCTCATGCATGCCTCCTCTTCACTTTTGTTCTCTTGCATCCCAACTGGTGTATTGAGATTTTACGGTTTTTGGGCAATTTTTGTCCTTGACAGAATAAAATGGATGACATTACTTAGGTACGGATTGTTATCTCCTATCTCTAAGTTTAAAAAACTTTGAAAAGGATGCAAGAATAATCGAGTGGAACCCTTAACATTAATGTATTTGTTTAATTTTGCAAAGACGGCTTAATTTGACCCTCCTTTTTTGTGGGACATGGGGATAGAAAATATTGGAAAGCAACTCACACAACAAGCATTGTATACTACGTGAATCTGCACTTGTACTCAAGACATGACATGTATATGACCATCTGAGTTACCTATGCTGATCCAGCTAGTTTCATCCTTTGCTCTTTAACAGACTTTGGCTTCAGATACGAATTCTTAAAGTTATGAAAAGAACCATTGCCACGAAAGTGAATCAAAGCTTTCTGTAGAGTGCTGTTGTGTATTGTTCTTGCCACTGATGCTACTGCTTTCAAGACTTTTGGGTGGTGGGGATCTTTGTAATTCCTACCACCCCCTCCTTCCTTGAGGCATGCCCCAAAAATAAAAGGACTTGCAGAATAACTCTAGATATTATGATAATCAATAATATGAAGTTGATGTTAACATGGGTCTAGACAAAGAACATACAATAAACTAAACATGTTATACATAATTGGTTCTAGATTCTAAGGTTTGAAGCTTGTTTGAAATAGCATGTTCTTTATGAACTCAATGCTAATTCTATAGATATTGATAGGAAGATAGAAGGCAAGAAGTATTTTCCTCCATCCCGGGTCCTTGATTTACGCTTGATTATAGCTTTGTTTCTTTTTTAATAAAGGAGAGATTTTATGATTTCTTCATTGTATTGCTGCAAATAATTATGGTTGATTCTATCTTCAAGTGTATGCTTTGAATGAGAATATGCTGAATTTGTATTGAACTGTATATTGCTGAGTGTTTTCATGTACATTTAGATGTGCAACGGAGGATCTTTGGAACTTTTGCTTTTTATGAGTCTTATTCATCTTTCTTTCTAGGCATTGGAGTGCTTGGTCCGGCTAGCGTCTGTTCGTCGCTCTTTGTTTACAAACGATGCTGCCCGTTCTAAGTTTTTGGCACACTTGATGACAGGAACCAAAGAAATCCTACAAACAGGGCAAGGTGCTGTTGGCTTGTTCTTACCTTCATATTTCCTTCTTGTATGGCACTGTAATGTTACTGAATGATCATGCTTGGGGTTTATTTTGTAAGGTTTTTCTCCTATTATTTTTATTTTATTTTATTTTATTTTGTCTTGTGTTTTCTGTTTGGTTATAAATCCTGGCTTTCTTTTATCTCTTGTCCTCCATCCAGAATAAGTTGTAATTTGTTCGCCATTAATTTTACTGTTAGTTTTCTTATAATAGACAAAATTACTGATGTTAGAAATTCTGCCAACTCAGGCTAGTGGAGAGAAGTTGAAATAAACCATTTGAAGAAGAAAGGGGTGGATATCCTTCCTATATGCAGGAGAGTGTGAGGAATAAAGAGTTTTCTTCTTTTTAATAGAGCTCTTAAAAAATGTTTAATGGGATTTATGTGGGGCTAATCCTGGTTTCATCCTGCTCCTTCCTCTCTTCAGAATTGCATATATTCCGCAAATGTTTTATTGGATGTAAGTCAGTGTTTGACCAAAATTAAGTTACAAACTAACTGCTTGGACCCTTCTTACATCCAGGCTGGACATAATTCTAAAGAAACATGAAGCTGAAATATACCTAAACAAGCATTTTCAGATGTGAAATTTTTACTTCTATAATGTGATATGTTGCAATACATTAGTCTTCACATCTCATTTAAGCTTGAAATGTAGTATTCTTTGTTATCATTGCATGAACTGATCTGTTGACTTTGAAGTTGTCCTGTTGCCTTGGATACTGCTTTTTTAGAAACTTGCATCAGGTTCTTACGGCTATGTAATGCTCTTGGTTCTAGTTATTGAAACTTCTCAAACTGTTCTGTGTGCATATCTATCTACCTATCTGTATGCATTTAGCTTCTCATTCACTGATAATATTGGACTGCGAATCAGGTCTTGCTGATCATGATAATTACCATGAGTATTGTCGTCTCCTTGGACGTTTTAGAGTGAACTATCAGGTAATTTGTTGTACAAGTTTTTGACAGTTGACTTTTACTATGTAGTTCTATTTTTGATATTTCAAAGCTTTCAACGTTCAACTTATACTTGTGTGTATGTTTTAGCCTATAAATTTGTTTGTGTTTGATGGCAGCATGCACTCATATGGCTGTGTGGATCTAATATGCATGTGCATGGATGTTTCATTAGTTAAACTGCTTTATCATTGTATAAGCATGTACAAAATATATTGTAGGTGGTTTTTAATTTAATTAATTTTGCGGTCTATTAAAAAGTAGTTTGTTATTATTTCTGATGACTCAACTTAGTTGCAGTTGGAAAAAGAAAAGGTACATATCAATACCTAATTCATTTTGAATGTGCCAGATACGTGAACTTTGGAGTTCACAGCACATGAGATGTAAATGCTTTGTTTAGAACTCAATATGTTGGGATTTTCATTCATGGAGTCTTCATTCATAGGTGTTGAGTCTGTTAGTGACCAATATATGGAAATTTATGTCCCTTTCTTTTAATGCCCCAACAACAACGATAACAACCAAACCTTAGTTCCAAACTAGTTGGGGTCAGCTACATGAATCCTTTGTTTCAAATATCTACTCTGATCAAATTAATATCAATGCAAAGCAAAGTATGAGTTGGAAAAATTTTAAAACACCTTTTGTAAAAAAAAAAAAAAATTTTGAAGGAGGAATTTTAAAATCATTTCATATATTAATAACTAGGATAAAGCATAAAATGGGCAACAACAACTAACTAGGGTCTTTTAATGGCCTAATGGCCAAAAAAATCCGAACCCTTTTGAAAACCTTCTGAAAACCACTATTTTACCCTAACCTTTAAAAATCTTTGGCAATTATAATCGTTTGACCATAATTAACATGAAGTAGAACCTATTATACCTATTAATGTTTTCCAATCACTCATCTCCAAACTGTGGTCTGCCACAACTCTCTGTCAACCTCTCTTCAATTGCCAAAAAAAAAAAAAAAATGATGGTATGATTTTGATCAAATGGGTACTATTGTAATGAATCTTTAAAGGTTAGGGTAAACTAGTCTATTTTGAAAGGTTTGGTACATTTGTGATATTTCATAAAGGTTTGGATTTTTTTGGTCTTTAGCCCCTTTTAAATTGAATTACTGCATTACCATACTTTGCCAGTTTTATATTCTTTTCATATCTTTATTTTGCCTGACAAATAAAGTTGTTATTGGAATCTCTATTTGGAGGGGCTCACAGTTTTTATGTTTTCTGTTTTTTGGAGACAAAGTATTCATGTGTCATTCATTCATTTCCTTTCCTCAAATCCATAAGCATGACTCTTCACATTTACAACCTGTGAAATTGTGTTGCAGTTGTCAGAGCTTGTGAATGTGGAAGGCTATGGTGATTGGATACAATTGGTGGCAGAGTTCACTTTGAAATCCTTGCAGTCTTGGCAGGTTGACTGGAGTTTATTACTCTGTTTCCTCCCCATATAGATTACGAAGGACAATCATGTTTACCCTTGTTTGATTTATAGTTATACATTGGTTTTAATTATGGATTATCAGGGAACATTATTTATTATCTTTGTAAAACCTGAAACCTATATTCAGGACTAATGATGCATTCTGTGACTTAAAGTGTTGATTAAGTTTATACCTTACCAGTGGGCCAGCAGCAGTGTATACTACCTTTTAGGGTTGTGGTCCAGATTAGTGACGTCAGTGCCGTACTTGAAGGGTGATGCTCCAAGTTTGCTAGATGAATTTGTGCCCAAAATTACTGAAGGTTTTATTACATCAAGATTTAACTCTGTGCAGGTTTGTTTCTTTCTTGAGGAATGATTGTTATTGTCACTCTGTCTAGTTCAATTGAAAAATTCTGTTTGGTTATCTTTTTGTTATGTAGGCTGGATTCCCAGAGGATCTTGACAATCCATTAGATAATGTCGAACTTCTTCAGGATCAACTTGATTGCTTTCCTTATCTCTGCAGATTCCAGGTTCAATTGCTAATATTATATGCACTTGTTACTTTTCTAGCCTGAAGATTTCTAGGTTTCGCTTCCCTTAGTGGCACTGTTTTCATTACCAAATTGCATATAAATGGAATTCCTGTTGTCGCCAAGTATATGAATTTTGTAAATTTGGTAACTTCTTGAACTAATAATTGCTTGCGCCCTTTTTGGCAGTATGAAAGCAGTGGTTTGTATATAATAAACATAATGGAGCCTATTCTTCAAGCATACACGGTATGGTAGTTTGGGATGTATAAGAGTGCTTTTTGAATGTTAAGCACTTGTTGATTAATGCATGATAAATGAATTTAAATCAATATTTTTAAATGGCTTACATAGGAAAGGACAAGAGTGCAGACTAGTGATGGTAATGAACTTTCTGTTATCGAGGCAAAGCTTGCTTGGATAGTTCACATCATTGCTGCTATTCTTAAAATCAAGCAATCTACTGGCTGTAGGTAATTTTGATTTTGATTTTTTAATTTTATAATTTTCTGTTAGGCATTGTATCAATCTTTCCTTTCTCAATTATCAATATGTTTCTTATCTTGCCTAATGCAGCGCGGAGTCACAAGAAGTACTTGATGCAGAACTTTCAGCTCGTGTTTTGCAATTAATAAATGTCACTGACAGTGGGCTACATAGCCAGGTACATATATCCTGTTTGCAAAAATGTTGTTTGTATAAACATCTGTGTGGTTAGCAATTTGCCACACCTGGTTCTCTTATTTGATTGATTGTGCTTTCACTGTTTGTTTCAAAGCTTGGAGTTTTTGTTTGTGAGAGTGAGGAACAGATCTAAACTATTAATATTGAAGCTTTAAAATTGTCTTGTGCGTTCGCAAGGGCCTAGCTTAGGTGGATGGTGGGTTAGAGATATAGGCGCAAGTTTTAATGCTCTCTTCTCATACCTAAAAAGAAAAAAATATGTCATGAATGTGAGGATAAATTCAGCTCACATCTTGGTCAACAGTTCTTAAGATATGGCTAATTTGTAATGGCATTTGAAGTAGCTTGGTGGATATTGACATATTAGCTACATCTAAGATATGTATGCAATTTCACATGGCCTTGTGAAGGCTCAACTTGAACCTTTGTAAAAATAAAAAGGGTCTCAGGTCACCAATAATGTGATTGTCCAGATGAAGAATTCTCATGCAAAGTGATACAACAGTTTGTCTTCTGTGAATTATGTTAAATTCTACCAATTTTCGTCAGGGCTTTGATTGTGGTTTTCTCATAATGACATGTAACAGAGATACCGTGAACTGAGTAAGCAGAGACTTGATCGAGCAATTCTCACCTTCTTTCAGCATTTCCGAAAGTCTTATGTTGGTGATCAGGCTGTGCACTCATCCAAGGTAATGGTGTTCTCGGTCTTCTATGTATGCTTGTGTTTATCTTAATATCCTCAAGTCTCTCTCTTTTTATTGCAGCAGTTATATGCCCGATTGTCTGAGCTCCTTGGACTGCATGACCATTTGGTACTACTGAATGTGATTGTTGGGAAGATTGCTACTAATTTGAAGTGCTACACAGAGGTATTTTTTCTTTCATTATTATGTATCTTGACTTTTGTTCGTTATATGGGTGGTTACTGATGTTATATCTTCATTGGTGCTCATTACAGAGTGAGGAGGTCATTGATCACACGCTAAATTTGTTCCTGGAGTTGGCATCTGGGTTAGTCTTACTGGCTTAGTATTTAGCTTTTTTTTTTTTTTCTCTAAAAGAAAAATCTAGCCTTTTGTTATTTTATTTTGATAAATCAACTTACTTTCCTGAACAGCGATTGTTTGATTATCATTCTTTTTTGTTTGTTTGTTTATGTTTTTTTCTTTTCTACAGCTATATGACGGGAAAGCTGCTTCTGAAGTTGGATGCAATTAAATTTATAGTCGCCAACCATACTGTAATTCACTCTGACAAATTTCTGAACTGTTTGATTGCCATGCTTTTAACTTTTGTTTTTTTAAATGTTTGATCAGTCATTAATCTAAAATTTTCTTTTCTTTTTTTCTTTTTTTTTTTTGGGAATGTTTAGAGGGAGCACTTCCCCTTTTTAGAAGAATATAGATGCTCTCGAAGCAGAACAACTTTTTACTATACTATTGGCTGGTTAATATTTATGGAGGACAGCCCTGTGAAATTCAAGTCCTCAATGGAACCGCTCTTGCAAGTATTCTCTCTCTGTCTCTCTCTGCTTGCGTGTGTGTGTGTGTGTGTGTGTGTGTGTGTGTGAGAGTGTGCGCGTTTGTGCACTTTTGGAATCTCATCAAGTATAGGTTGGTTCTGCTGTGGTCTCAAAATTGCCTGTCCTTGGAGTCATTCATATGAAATGTAAATTTGGCATTCAATGCATGATTTTCTTTTGAAGCACATTTGTAAAATGAATCTGCAAGTCTTCTGTTTCATTTTGAAATCTTTCCTAGTTATCTACTTGCATCTTCATTATGTGTTGCATTTTCTAGTTATAATTATGAATTGTTTCAGTAGTGTCTTTGTTGGTTGAATTTAATCATGAGAAACTGAGAAATTGTTCTTGTTCTCTTAGGTTTTTATTAGTTTGGAATCAACACCTGATTCCATGTTTCGAACTGATGCGGTAAAGTATTCTCTAATTGGGTTAATGAGGGATCTTAGAGGAATTGCTATGGCTACAAATAGGTAAGTGTATTTTGACATCTGAGGTTTGTTCATTTTGGGAAGATCAAAATTTTATGTAATTTTCCTTTTCAATATTTTTCAGTCGCAGAACTTATGGGCTCTTATTTGATTGGCTATATCCTGCTCATTTGCCACTTCTTTTGAAAGGAATCTCACATTGGGCAGATACACCTGCGGTATGGAGATATAATTAATTTCTGTAATGACATTTTTCTTATCATAGATTATATAATGTGAAATACTGTTAACCTCATTTAATCTTTTTATTAAGAGATCTTTTCATATTTGCTATATAGATTTCTAATTCAAGTTGTGATATGTCTCTTACTTGCTAGATGACTTAGGGATGTAAGTGAATCAAGTTACTCATAAGCTACTCAGGTTTGGCTTGCAAAATATTCAAATTCGACTCAGTTCTAATTGAGTTGAGTTCAAGCTTGAGTAGCTCAAGTAACCAACTGAGCCAAGTTTGATTATTATAATACTAGATTCTAGTAGCTTGTGAGTTTAATTGAATATTTTCATTTTATATAATTTGAAATATATTATTTATATAATATTTTGAATAATAATTATTTACTAATTAGAGATCGAGCTCAAACTTATTCGATCTTTATTTTAACATTAATAAAAAATATATATATGTTTTTTTAATGGTAATTGAGTTAAATTGAGTTGAGAGTGAGTATTTCAAGCATCCTTCGAGCTGAGCTCGAGCTTGAAAATCAAAGCTCGATAAAGCTACATTTTATTTCATACGCATGTTCCCCTCTATGCTGAAGGACTTAATTGGTTGGCTCAATACTGCAGGTTACTACTCCACTGTTGAAATTCATGGCTGAATTTGTGTTAAACAAAGCACAACGTTTGACTTTCGATTCTTCTTCTCCTAATGGCATTCTTCTTTTCCGGGAGGTCAGCAAACTCATTGTAGCCTATGGCACCAGGATTTTAGCTCTTCCAAATGCTGCTGATATATATGCCTATAAGTACAAGGGAATATGGATTTGTTTAACTATTCTCTCTCGAGGTTAGACTATAAATTTCCTGTGTATTGGAGGATTCGCTGAATTATGTTATAAGCTGAATTCTTCTGTTTTACTATTATTGGCAGCTCTTGCGGGAAACTATGTCAATTTTGGAGTGTTTGAATTGTATGGCGATAGAGCCCTTGCTGATGCACTTGATATTGCTCTAAAGATGACACTGTCAATTCCTTTGGCCGATATATTAGCATTCCGGAAGGTATGGTTCTCTTCTTGTCTGTAAGGATGCTTATATTTATTTCTGAGCCACTTTCCACCAGGACAAAAATTGGTAAACTAACAAAAACCACTCCATTGAAAAGACTTCTCTTAATCTCCATGACAAAGTCAAATTGGAATATTATTATGGGATGGAGGGATTAATCTTCTTGAGGCATAGTTCTTTCTCTCACTATGTCTTTAATTTTCAATTTTAGACATATTGCTGCATGCTTGTCATCTATCTTTCAGGTATTATTTTAGGCTAACTAACAAAAGCCAAAAAGTCAGGTTTGGTTTAATACACTCTTCTTTGTTTGCACATAGTTTGAGTTGCGTGGTCTTAAATGTGTTAGCTAGTCTGATCTTACATTAGCAGAACTGTGAAATTTTGGATTCAGTTTGCTTGCTTTTAACCAAGTTCAATGTATAATTAATTCTTGAATTATTATTTTTCCCTAAAAAATGGTTGAGGAGTAGTATCTTCTTTTGCTTCAAAGTTTACTTTCCTCCATTTCTTTCCATAATGGGCATTGTTTCAAGAAAATCAAAAGAAGTAGGCACTAAGACCTTACGTTTTCAGTGCAAGAATTCGTAGACAAAAGCCAGCAAGTGAAATTGCAAGATTTTGAATACAATTCTAGTAAAATTTCACAATTCTAGTTGATATAGTTATTACACTAAAGATTCTAAATAACCAATTCAAATGTAGAGAAAAACACACAAGTCACAATTCCTTAAAATTCATTTAGTTGTTGTAGAAACCAATACTAGGCTTTTCTTAAGCCTGTAAAAGACCCAAAGTGTTTTTTTTTTTTTCATTTTATTTTGTAATAAGCTTCAAGGATCAAAAGGTCTGATTATGAATGTAGGGGTGAGAGATATGTATTATGCCAAAGTTCAATTCTTTTCCCTTTAGTTTCCACTTTAGTTTACTGTATATTTGCATGTCTTGTACAATAAGGGGTGTTGCTCCGCACTGCAGAAGGTTATCATTGCATATCAGGGGCCTTGATGCTAGGCTATTTTGAATTTGCTCTTATTGTTAGCTGGCATATGACTTGATACTTTTGGAATAGAGGATTTTGTGGATTTCATCTCATGTTATTGATCCATTTACAATGTCTTTACCATTAGTTGCTCTTCTTTCAATTCACTTGTCAAATTGTCACTATTGTGCAGTTTTTCAACTTGTAGTGGCAAGTTACATCTTTTCTTTTTGCAGCTGACAAAGGCTTACTTCGCATTCTTGGAGGTTCTATTCAGCAGCCATATTATTTTCGTATTGAATCTAGACACAAACACCTTCATGCATATAGTTGGTTCCCTAGAATCTGGTCTTAAGGGTCTGGATACAAGTATCTCATCACAGGTATAATGCTATAGATGGTCATTATTCTTCTTAAATAGCCACAACTTTCCTCTTCAATTTAGAGATAATTTTAACATCCTGCTTGAGAATGGTAATTTAACTGGTTGTCTCTGAATGTAATGGTGTGTTACTGTGTTGTATTTATTTTCTTTCCCTGATTCTACAAATTGATTCTAAAAAATCTGAATGTGATATCAGTGTGCATCTGCTGTTGACAATTTGGCTGCTTTCTATTTCAACAACATCACAATGGGGGAGGCGTCGACTTCACCTGCTGCAATTAATCTTGCTCGACACATTGCTGATTGCCCCACTTTATTTCCTGAAGTAAGCTATGACACTCCTTTATTATAAAGATTATTTTTTTATAGAGTTCAAAGAAGACAATACAAGTTTAATTTGTTTTGGTGAAACAATGGTATTACTTGATAGGAGTAAGGTTATTGAAATTGCTTTTGGATAATATATAAACGTTGATTTCTATTTTCCCCCTTTATGGGAGAGAGATAGGATGGGAAATAAGAGAATTTTTTGGTGTTGATATGTGCAGAGATGTAGTTGTGATATTCCTTGTCCTTTTGATAGTGTGTTTTTGTTAGCGTACAAAATCATAACAAGTAATAAAGTGATGAGTATCGTTCCGAATGAGAATTGTTTACTAACTACCAAAATTATCTTAGCTCTCTTATTATTATTCATGTGAATTTGTCGTTTTTATTTTTCCTGCATTTGGTTCTATTTGAAAGAACGGGAACTTTTAGAATATATAGATTCCATGATAAATTTTAATTTTATCAGAAGTTAGAAATTATTCTAAATTGATGGCAATTGAATTTTTGCTGAAACTTTATTACTATTTGTATGTATATTTGGTCTTTCCCTTAAACTTACAGATACTAAAGACCCTGTTTGAGATCGTTTTATTTGAGGATTGTGGCAACCAGTGGAGTCTTAGTAGACCAATGCTGAGCTTGATTCTTCTTAGCGAGCAGGTACGGGTGAATCTGGAAAATCTATCAACGGGTGGAATTATATTAAAGGTTTTATAAAAGATACAAAAATTAATACAGGAGCTTATTATCTCCTCCCACTCTTCAAATTGTATTCTACCTTCTTATCATATTATAGTCTTTTCTTTCCAAAGAATAATGTTCAGTTACTGTGTATTATAAACTGATCAGGCCTTTGGTTTAGATAATTAAATATAGATCTTTTATAAGGAATTTTTGGTCAGTGACAAGGTTTATTTATTTGTTCTTCACTTTTAACGCTCATTTGCTTGCAGATATATTCTGATTTGAAAGCTCAAATTTTAGCTTCACAGGTAAATTTTCTGCCTCCATTTTTATTGCAAATGCCTTATATGTGAAAAAGGTTGGCTTTGATGATTAGATGAGCTGGATTACCAAAAGTTCATGGTTCTGTATGTGCGTGTACCTGTTTTCCTATTTTTACGATGTTATTCATCTGGTGACACTTCGCCTTGTGTTGCAGCCGGTTGATCAACATCAACGGCTTTCTCTTTGTTTTGACAAACTGATGGCAGATGTTACTCGAAGCTTGGATTCAAAGAACAGGGATAGGTTTACTCAAAACCTGACTGTTTTCAGGCATGAGTTTCGTGTCAAATAGCTGCAATCTTGTTGCTTTCTTACTGCTGGTTTTGGGGACAGCATGTTACCTCCTGATGATGTTTGCTTGAAGAATCCCAAAGTACCATATGTTGTTAAGCATGTAAAAATGGACTCTGGTTGTGAAGAGCAAACATAATTTTTGTTAGGGTATCTGTGTTTTATTGCCCAAAGAGATGAGAAGCAGATTTCCAGAGAAGATAAAAGGTTTGCAATCGAGATGTAAGAAATCTTTTTGTGGTGTACAGATTTTCTTTTTTGTTTGCTAAATTTCCTATTTGAGGGGAAAGTTACTAGGACTGTTAGATGTTATACTATGGGAAGGCTTGCAGAAACTACTGGTGGGTTTGATAGTTCGTGTTTAGAGTATCAATTCTTTTTAGAACAAAGATGTAAATCATTCATGAGGTTTGTGGTTCAGAGGTGGGTCAGGAGAAATTTTTTTTGTACATTAACGTCAACATATTCTTTGTATTTGTTGATAATAGAAAGAAATGGAATGAAAATTTTAGTGTCAGTCTTGTTTTCTTTCCAATTGCTTGCAGATTCTTGTTAGCATGTTATCACAAAACTTTGGAGGCTGCTAGCCAAAAATATAATAATAATAATTATTATTATTATTTTAATTTGTTATTTATTTCTCCTCCATGCTATCATCTCCTTAATTTCAGAGTGCAAATGGCACAAAGATGGCAAGGGAATATTGCCTTGCTTCTGTATGGCACAGCCTGGTCATATCGGGGGTTTGTATTTCTGTGTAGTTTGTTATCATTCATGTCTATAACATTAATAGGCGGTATGGTAAAGCTTTGTTGATGGCTGCAATTACTGTAACATATTTGCTCTTTTGCTGTGCATTGGGCAACCATATTGAATGAAAGTGTCTTGTATTTTCTTTCTTCCCGATTTTTTATAGCATTTATTATTCACGTTTTGTGATCTGCGAAGTTGTGCGCTATAGCGGAACCTCGTCATAATGTTGTAATCATTCGTTTGTGTACAGATGACTGGATGGTACGAGTTAGGTTTGATTCATCATTTTGACTTAAAAATTGATCAACAGTGTAGTCTTTCTATTAATTATCTATTGCCACTAGTGGGCTCAGTGGGAAAAGAGTATTGTCAATTTATCATTTCAGAACTCTCAGGTCTATAGTTTAATTTGACACTCCTATATTGAGTTCATGTTTTGGCTGTTTACTTTGACTAAACTGTAGAATTTATTTTTGTAGAATTGGTTATAATTAAAACTAAATTTCTATTAAATTTGACTGCATTGAAAATAAATTCCATTATTTATAGAACTAAAATATTCTTATAATATATATTATATGTTTCTTTGTAATTATAGACTATTTTACATTCTAATTTTAATAATTATCTAAAGAAGCCATATTCCTTCAAATTATTGGTTAAAAATAAAACTAAATAAACTACTTATTCCAAAAGCTAAAAATAAAAAAAAAAATAAAATATCACACGTAAAAATATAAAAATAATGCCAAATATTTCAATATTAATTTTTTAATATTTCAGTTTATCATGTACTTACCTATGACATTATTTATGTTGCTAAGCAAACCTCACAAGTTATGAGCCTTATGAATTACTTTTATATTTATTATTAGATTTATTTAAATCTAATTTATAAATATATTTTTTAATCGGTTTATATAGTTTTAATCATTATAAATTTATTAGATGTAATTATTACTTGCATAAAAAATTATTGGTAGTTTAGAGTATAAGGACAAATGGAATTCAATTTTGAAATTATACCAAATAGCTAATAATATGTAAGTAAATTGAATTCTACGTTATAAATTATATAAACTAAACACTAGAATTGCATATCTAAACATAGTATGATGGTAAATATATATAACAAGTGACAATAAATTTAAATTCGAATTCTCTTCTCCAATACTCCAATATATCCATAGCGATTGATATTATAACTTTTTTAAAATTTAAAAGGAAAATAAAATTACAAAAGTAATACATTGTGTTTATTGATGCAAAACTATTTATTGATATATAAATTTGAAGACGACTGACGTAAGAAAATGACAAATATTGAAAATAAAATAAAATTTAATAAGAGTACGGATAAATCAATGAAAGATTAATTACAATGTTAAAAAAAAAAAAAAAAAGAATAGAGCAAGTACACTGTATTTTGGGAAAAACCAATATGGAAAGATGGACCAGCCGGTTGGAATATGTTACAAAAGGAAGATATGACAAACTGGTTTTGGAAAAAATAAATCATTTCTGTTAAATCCGTCTTCTTCCTCGACAGATTATTGTTTTCAAAACCCTATCTAATTCACTGTTCACTGGTCACGGTCTTTGTCTTCTTCCATTTGGAAATGCTAAACAGTGAGTTTAAGCTCTATACTCATTTTGCGAGCCAAAAAGAAGAGGCAAATATTGGTGGCAGTTTCGTCTCCTACCTCTTGAAGCTCTGTCCGTTATTCTGTATTTGTGATTGAGAAAGCAACAAAGGATTCATAAAAGGGAAAAGAAACGATGTCAAAGATTGATAAGAGTGGCAGGTTTTGCAGCCGAGCTGTGCCTACGTTTCCTTATGAGAAAGTAAGTTTCGTTTTGAATCGAACTGCAGCAAACTGGGGTGTCGTTGAAACTTGGGAGAACACAAGCGGGTCTTCTGTAACCGGAGCCTAAACCCACTTTAACACATGCTATGTACTATTCAAGCTTTCTCTGTCGAGAAGCCACTGCTATGGTCTATACTTTTTTCTGTTTCAATAATTACTCACCATATCTCCAACAGAATTATTCAGTTTATTTTCTCCGTTTACGTTTCTCTCTGTCTTTCCGGCTTTTGAGATTATCTAATTTCAGCTGTGGGTGTGGTATTGAATTACAAGGTAAGATATACTATGTTATGAACCTTTTCTTTCTTAATAACTTTTGGTTTGTTAGTTCCTTTTCTCTTATTTTTCCTCTCCTGTTTGTTTGTTTGGCTAGTTTCTAGCTACCGTTGATGAGGGGGTCAATTTCAATAAGAAATGTAGCATTAAAGCTGATGCATGCAAGAAAGGGCAATACCAGATTTTTCTCATCATTTACCTTATCTCCTTGTGAAGAAGAGGATGGAGTTTCCCCTTCTGCAGGTTTTTCTCTTTTGCCAAAACCCAACTCGAATATTCTTGATCATCATAATTCAGAGGTGAATGATTGTTGGAATCTGGGTTCTACAACTGAATCTAGTAATGGTTTGAATCAGTTTAGTGTCCTTAGCGTTCTTAATGATATGTTTGAGGAGAGTTTCAAGGCTGCATTTGCACTTTACTTCTTTAGGTTGTCAGACAGTTGCTCTGGATTTGAGTGTACCGTTAGATCAGCATGCAGACTAATATTTATTTTGGTTTCTGGGAATATGAATTATAGAGCAGTAGATTTAATTCAATTTTTTGCAAGAAACAAAGGTGGAGAAGTCAGTGAGGAGGAATTTTGTGATTTATTATTCACACTGTTGTATGAATCCAGTTTTGACACTAAGGCTTTGCAAACTGTATATAGCATGCTTGTTGGCTGTTATGTTAGTGAGAAAAAAGTGAATTTGGCTTTGCAATTAATAAATAAAATGAAGCTTCTTTACATTTTTCCTTCAATGGGGGTCTGTAATTCGCTACTTCAGGCATTATTAGGATTACAGCAATTGGACCTAGCATGGGACTTTTTGGAAGAAATGAAGAGTCAAGGGATGGTTCTGAATGCATCTATTTTCAGCTTGTTTATTAGCCGTTATTGTGCTGAAGGTAAGGTACAAATTGGTTGGAATTTGCTCACTTTAATGAAAAATTATGGGATTAGACCTGATATTGTTGCATATACAATTTTGATAGATGCGCTATGTAAAATGACTTGCTTGAAAGAGGCCACTTCCCTGTTGTTCAAAATGTTTCACTGGGGAATTTCTGTGGATTCAGTTTTAGTTTCTTCAGTTATTGATGGGTATTGTAAAATGGGGAAGTTAGAGGAAGCAGTATATTTATTAAAATACTTCAAATTCAGACCTAATATTTTTGTGTACAACAGCTTCTTATCGAAGCTATGTACAGATGGTAACATGATTCAAGCTTCTAAGATTTTTCTTGAAATGTTTGAGTTGGGTTTGCACCCAGATTGTTTTTCCTATACTACAATAATTGGAGGATATTGTAAAGTAAAAGACATAAATAAAGCTTTTCAGTATTTGGGGAAAATGTTGAAGTGTGGAATCAAGCCATCTGTTACTACAATAACATTGCTTATTGATGCATGTTGCACGTCTGGAGATATAGAAATGGCAGAATATTTGTTTCAGAGGATGATCCTTGAGGATTTGGTACCTGATATTGTTACATACAATTGTCTAATTGATGGCTGTGGAAAGAAGGGTTACTTGCAAAAGGCTTTTGAAGTTTTGGATATCATGAGGTCTGCTGGCATATGTCCTAATGCTGTATCCTATAATGCGCTTGTTCACGGTCTGATTACAAGAGGATTCGTGAATGAAGCAAAAGATATTTTAGAAGAACTTATCAGGAGGGATTTCTCCCCTGATGTGGTAACTTTCACTAATGTTATAGATGGATATTCCAAGAAGGGTGACTTTGAGGAAGCATTTTTTGTATGGTTATATATGAGTGAGCACCAGGTGAAACCTGATGTTGTCACATGCAGTGCATTACTTAATGGTTATTGCAGGGCACGTCGCATTGATGAAGCCAACGCTCTGTTTCATAAGATGCTTGATATTGGGCTTAAGCCAGATCTCATATTGTATAACACTCTCATACGTGGATTTTGTGTTGTTGGAAACATGGATGCTGCATGCAACTTGGTGTCTACGATGATTAATGATGGTATTTTTCCAAATAATATTACCCATTGGGCACTTGTTCTCGGATTTGAAAAGAAGTGGGCTAAGAATCCCGAACTAAGTGCAGCTTTTAAAATGCAGCAAATTCTATTGAGGCATGGTATTTGTGTTGATGTTAATGAGTATTTAGCAATGGTACATCAACCCACCAGCTAAAATGTTGAGAGTTTTGCTGAATGAAAAATTCTCAAAAGCCATCAAGTTTTTCAAAGACATGGTATGCAGGGCAATGCTATGTGCTTATAGCATAAGCTATCCTACAAGACCACAACCACCTTTCAGCTGAGCTGCCTGGGAATCCTGGGGTGAATCTGAGGTGAGAGATGAGCTATTGCGTGCTTTTTATTTTCTTTTTATGTTATGATAATTGTGAAGTAAAGCATTGCTATTGTTCTATGGATTGTTTTATGGACTTCTTTCTATGGAAATTTTGCCATCCTGCAGAGAAGCTACCTTTCCTAAACCATTTATAAAAATCAGAGTTTTCATCATGAGATTAATGTATCTCATATTGGTCCCTTTCTAAACCATTAGTGGTTACTTCTAACAATATTTATTGGAGGTAAACTGGTTGTCTTATATGATGTAATATCTTTTTTAATGTTGATTTCTGCAACATTTTCTATTATGTGATCTAATTTCTGTTTGTTTTTGTGTGTGTATACGTATAGATGGGGAAATCTGAAGCAGAGATCACCCTAGCGTTGTTAGTCACAGTAATGCCTAAAAGCTACTGCTATTTCATGCCTGATGGGATGACACAAAATCCCCCATTACAACAGCCAAGAACTCCCATCTTGTTATTTATTGATTGAAAAGTTTCTAGATTATTACGATTTCCACCATCTAAGGCAAGAATCTGGTGGTCAATGCCGGCTGAAACCATGCTCTATGATGTACAAAACCCGTATCGAGTCCCTTGAAGATCTTATATTGTATTACTGCTGTCTTTGCTGAGATTAGAATGGCAAGTATTGTGGTGGAGACAAATATTCTGGGCATGTTGTCCTGTTGACTCTATTTGTCGCAAATTGCTAAACTTCAATTATATTACATTTCATATCATCGATTGTCATGACCAGCATAGCCAAAGATAGAAGTTGAATCAAGCTAGGCATGATGATTTATATAGTTCAGCTAATAACTCCAGTAGGTATTTCTACTGAGTTGTTTGGGACTGGAACTGGATCATTCTAACTCATTATTTCAGATTCTCGCACATAGTTGCTTTGTTGCAGTGAAACTTTTGTCTAAAAAGCGATATACATTTTGTATTTGCCAATTATTTTCTAATTATTTGTCAGATATTCCCATAATTTAGGTACGCTATAACAAGATGGCGAAAGTAAGGCAGTAGTGTTCTCCGACGTCAAAATTCAAGAACTTTCAGATAGTTAAGTTGCCGTATCAATTTAAGTTTAAACACTCAGAAAATGACAAACTTAGTTCTTTGCTATCAAGTACCTATCTAGCTTGTTGGTGTTGCGGGTACCAAAATACATCTCCAATAAACCTGGGACTTTATATGCACACTTACTGATTAATTTCTCCTGGAATTTCTTCTCAGGTATAGTTAGCAGCCACTCATCTTCTTGCGGCCTTCAATCAGTTTCTTTGATTCCAAAGCCTTCAAAACATTATACCTTGGGCGAAGCCTTTTATCAACTGCATAGATAAGAAGCTTGGGATATGCAATTAAAGTCAGTGGTTCCAACTTCATAGTATTCAAGTAAAAATCCATAACATTCTTGAATTTCTCCTCTGAACAAGCCATACAAAATGGTTCTTTCCTAAATGCAGACAGAATCTCTTCCTCACTCCAACCCACACTCTTCCACAGCTCAATTTTCTTCTTCCAAGTGAAGTTGCTCATTGATAATTTCACTGCAACAGCATGCACAAACCCAGTAGCTGCTGGTTGAAAGCCCAGGCTTTTAACAGCATTCACAGTATCAACCATCCTACCATACCATGGGTTATAACTCTAGGTTGCAGAGTAACAATCTTTTCAATTCTATGAGCCGGCGCTCCCTCTTTTACTAACAAATCAATGTTTGGTTACACTCTACCCTTCAATTCAGAAGTCACCAGCCATGGACAACGCCTAATAGTTGCTAGAATTTTCTCATTAGTGTTCAGTATAGACCTCAAGAAATCAAAAGATGGTTTGATTGAGAATTTAAAGCTTGTCTCAAAATTGTTGGATTTGACACTATAAGCTCAGGTAGAAGATCGCCCACAAAGCCATGTTCTTTAAGATAATTAAATTTGGGCAAAAGGTTATCTTCTACTTTGCTTTGGAAGATTGCAGGTTTCTTTGCGATCAATTTGGCCATCTCGGTACCGCTGAAGTTGTGAGATTTCAAGAATTTCATTACAGATTTATACCTCTGTAGGTTCTTTCCATCGAGCTGTAAGGTTTGTGAGACTGAAAGAGCTGATTCTAAGGGAAGTTCACATCATTTCACGAGGAATTGAACGGTAAATGATGATGATGAGGAGCTTGTGGCAGTGGGTAATCGAGCTCGTTTTGCAGATGCAGATGCAGATAGAAAACGCTTTTGCATATGAGAAAATAAGCCTCTCGCCAGTTTATTGGCCATTTTGGAAGGGAAGTTGCTTGAGAATTTGGAAGCTCGGGGAGAGAGGAGGGCAGACTTGTTGACGGAGAAGGTTTTGTTAGGGTTCCTTGATAAACAGACAAAACAAGTGAGCCCAAAACGACCGGGCTCATAAGCGCCCAAAACAGGTTTTGTTAGAGTTGAAAGCGACCAAATTATGCATGGTTGGGCGTTATGTCGTTCGTATGGTTCGACAAATTTCAGTGGGAAAAACGCTCGAACGACCAACTTTTATACAACATGTCGTTTGGCTCTGATCCTCTAAAGCTTGGATTCCCAATGTCCATGGAGCCGAAAATGGCCGGCTCTAATTTGAGGAGGTTAAAGACGCGATGGGGAGGACTCAATAGACATCGAATCCGAAACCCTTCTTCTCCTTCTTCTTCTATTTTTGACGAATTAATACACTCGACCCCATATAATACCAAAAGCACCAACCTTTCATTCTATAAACCAAGCAGTAGAAGCAACAACGTGCCTAACAAAGAGCTCAGGCCAGGTCCCGAATGGAAACCCAGAAGATGATCGAGTAGCAGTAGCACTACCCTACTCGTAGTTAAAAATGAATTTTCATTAATATGGTGACTTTCGTTAACGTTATATATATACTTACCGAGAATCGACTCTGATATTCAAATGATAAATTTGTAACAATTATTCAATTTCCCTTTTAAGATCGAAATCAATGATTCTAAGATGCAAACTGACTTCTTTGCTATCAAGTATCTATCCTTTTGGTGTTGCAGGTACCAAGATACATCTCCAATAAACCTGGGACTTGATCTGCATACTTACTGACAAAATTCTCCTGGAATTTCTTCTCAGACGTGAGCAACCATCCAATCTTCTTGTGTCCTTCAGTCAGGTTCTTTGATTCCAAGGCCTTCAAAACATTATACCTTGGGCGAATCCTTTTATCAACTGCATACATAAGAAGCTTGGGATGTGCAATTAAAGTCTGTGGTTCCAACTTCATTGTATTCAAATAAAAATCCATAGCATTCTTGAATTTCTCCTCTGAACAATTCATACATAATGGTTCTTTCCTAAATGCAGACAAAATCTCTTCCTCACTCCACCCCATACTCTTCCACAGCTCAATTTTCTTCTTCCGAGTAAAGTCACTCATTGATAACTTCACTGCAACAGCATGTACAAACAAACAAGCGGTTGGTTGAAAGCCCAGACTTTTAACAACATTTACTGCACAAACCATCCTATTATTTCTTTGTATTATAACTCTAGGCTTCAAAGTTACAATCTTTTCTATGCTATAAGCAGAGACTCCCTCTTTTACTAAGAGATCAATATTTGATTGCATTCTACCCTTCAATTCAGAAGTCCCCAGCCATGGACAACGCCTAATAGCTGCTAGAATTTTCTCATTAGTGTTCAGTATAGACCTCAAGAAATCAAAAGATGGTTTGATATGAGAATTTAGAGCTCGTTGTGCAATTGCCGGATTTGACACGAAAAGCTCAGGGAGACGCTCGCCCACGAAGCCATTTTCTTTGAGATAACTAAATTTGGGCAAAAGGTTGTCCTCTACTCTGCATTGAAGGATGGTAGGTCTCTTTACGATCAATTTGGCCACCTGGAAACTGCTGAAATTGTGAGATTTCAAGAGTTCCAATACAGATTGATACCTCTGTTGGTTCTTTTAGTCGAGCTGTAAGGTCAGCGAGACTGAAAGTGCCGATTCTAAGGGAAGCCCACATGATTTCACAAGGAATTAAACGGTAAATGACGATGATGAGGAATTTGTCAGAGTGGGTAACGGAGAAGTAGGAGAGAGTTTAGCAGCTGCATATGCATTTAGAAAACGCTTCTGTATATGAGAAAATAGGTTTCCGACCAATTTATTGGCCATTTGGAAACAGAGAGAGAGCGAGAGAGAGGAGGAGAGTGCTGTTGACAGAGAAGGGTTTTGTTAGGGTTCATGGATAAGCCCAAAAACGGGTGAGCTCATACGATGTCGTTCGTATCGTTCGACAAATTTAAGTGGGAAAAACGCTTGAACGACCAAACATGTCGTTTGGCTCTGATTCACTAAAGCTCGGATACCCATTGGCATTGCTCTCCCCATCAAAAAGAAATCTTTTGATTTGAGGATTGGCCCTTATTGTTTCTAATAATTACTGGTAAAATAATTCTTAAGAAATAAGAATTAATCACAAGGGCAAATTTGTGGAAAACCCTACAAAATGGGGCAATTTGAAATAGGAAAACTAATTGGGGGGCTTGAAAAGAAATATACAAGAGGATAAACATAAACCAGAGGTATCAGACGCTGCCCTTTCCAATTTTCCTATTCCCGATATGATCGGGCTCCCATTTTCCTGAATTCGCAGAGAGGCCCATAACCAGAACCAGAAGAAACACTAACCACAAAAACGGAAAAAGGGAGGAAAATAGAACAAACACAAAAGTTAAGCTTCAATTCACAGCTTGGGCATTCTCCACGAATACTTTCGACTCAGGTACTTCTCTTTCCTTTGCATTTTTCATTTCTCGTTGTAATCCAAGTAGTCAAGTTTGAAGTGATTCAATCAGCATCGTCAATCCTTTTTTTTTTTACTTAACTTTTCACTATTTCTGAAAGTTTGATAGTTCTTGCGAAATTCGAGTTGGATCTGTTGGTATCTCTCTTGAAATTTTATTTTTGCTTGAATTTCTTTATGTTTGGTGCAGATTTTGTTCGTTTGTTTATCGAGATGACACCGGTTTGTCCATTTGTGAAAGCTGCGCGTCCCGATGATTCGTCGTTGAAAAAACCAGGGGAAAATCCGAGCAAACATGGTGCAGAGCATGATGGGAAGGGGAAGAAAGACTCTGGTGACTCCGCTACTGCGTCTCCTGCCAAGTGCCCCTTCGGATATGACTCTGCCAATGCTTCTCCTAAGTGTCCCGTTGGATATGATTCTGCTTCAACTTCTCCTAAGTCGGGTAGCATTTCTCCAAAGTGTCCTCTTGGATATGATTCTCAATCGTTTAAAATCGGCCCTCTCAGTTGTATTTTGTGCCAAGCACTTCTCTTTGAGAGTAGCAAATGCGTGCCTTGTTCTCATGTCTTTTGCAAGTAAGATGGGGATATTCAATTTTATTTATGTAAAAGTTTAGTTATTCTTGCTTTTTGTTTGTAAGTTAACTTGTTTTATTTTAATTGACGCAGAGCATGTATCTCCCGCTTTAGAGATTGCCCATTATGTGGAGCTGATATTGAGAAGATTGAAGCTGATACCAATCTCCAGGCTGTTGTTGATCGGTTCATTGAGGGTCATGCTAGAATTAAGAGGTCTCATATTGACACGGACGGAGAGGAACAAGTAGGTGATAATAAAAAAGTGATATATGAGGATGTGTCTTTGGAGAGAGGTGCTTTTTTGGTGCAACAAGCCATGAGGGTAAGTAAATGATCACTCCATTTAGGAGTGTTTCTCTTAAGTAAATTTCCCTTTGGCAAATGCCATTGCTATGTTTCTCAACTTATCTGACGGAGTGAAAAGCTAAAACAAGCTCTATTATATTAATATCATATCCTGGTGTATAATTGGGAATCTTCTCTCTTACCTTTTTGTTCATTTTCTTTCTTGGCTTTCCACTTGGCTGCTCTAGTTGTTTATTACATTTCCTTGTGAACTCATGTTTGATGGCCTTCCATGTGTAGGCTTTTCGCGCCCAGAACGTGGAAAGTGCCAAATCGAGACTGAGTATCTGTGCAGAAGACATCCGGGGTCAGATAGAAACAACAGGCAACACTTCAGAGTTGTGTTCACAGCTTGGAGCTGTCCTGGGTATGCTTGGTGACTGCTGGTATGTCCTCTGTCTTTACCTTTATCATATTAGCTGCAATGTGTTCCCCACTTACTATAGATTTATGTTGTTAGTTTTCGTTCTTTGTTGGCTTTCAGCTTAAATTTAAATCCAACCTTGTGAAGTGAGCATTGATGGTGTTGACAAATTGGTCTAGTAATATAGGTTCACATCTCAACAAATTACGAAAACTTTTGTAAGATGGTTGAGATTTCTCTTCTTAAGCTCCTACTTAGAACCGTAACAGGGGAATTGACCTAAAGAAAGAAGGAAAACCATAGGGTTCGGTATAGGATAAAGTATAAGTTGGCCAGGAAAGATGTCAGTAATGACTGGTTTTCCAAGGCAACTTTTTTATGGAATCGAACATGAGGCAGTGAGTCATTCTTTATTGGGAAATTTAGCACTGCATATCTTGTATTCTGGCTTGGAAATACCACTAGTGCTCCTTTGGGATATGATCAATAACCATTTATAAGCGAGGGAGGGATTTAAAGGGAAAAAAAAAAAAGAGAAAAGGAAAGGCACGTGGTGTCAGAGGGTTTTAATTCAAAGTGTTTACATATGAGTAAAATTTTAACTATGCATTTTTGTTGCAGTCGAGCAATGGGAGATTCTAGTTCGGCAGTTGCTTATTTTGAAGAGAGCGTAGAATTCCTCTCAAAATTACCTACAGATGATCAGGAGGTTACTACTTCATAACCGTACTACATGCAATTCAACTTGTGATTTTATGGATGAAGCTAATTAATGTTGTAACCTTCCTTTACAGATCACACACACTCTTTCTGTTTCGCTTAATAAAATTGGAGACCTTAAATATTACGATGGAGATTTGGAAGCTGCTAGATCTTACTATTTTCGTTCCCTCAATGTGCGCCGTGATGCCATCAAACAGCATACTGATGTTTCATCTCAGGTATACAAACTTTTTTCCCTCTCTTTTCCCTTTTTTTTGGGGAGGAGGTGTGTAGATGGTCATTGGAGGGTTGCAGATTTTTTGTCAAGTATCATTTGTCATTATCATATCTAGGTCTTGTGACTCTAAATGTGCCTTTAGTAACTTACAAATTTTGAACGGGTCCTATGCCTTTGAGACCATGTAACTTGCAAGTAATAACAGGGTTGCCATGTCACCATGCATAATATCAACATGACAGTATTTGTAAAAGATTCTTTTTACTAGTTATGTTGTATTTATTATTATCATCACTGTTTCATCACTGGTATTATTGCTGTTGCTGCTGCTATTTTTTCTGTTTGTCAATGATTTCTAAAATCCTCGCCGGTAACTTTCAATTTCTTCTGGCTTAATACTTTAGAAGAAAATGATATATCGGTCTTTTGGGGTGGTACATTTTCTTGACTCTACGAGCCCCCATTGCCAATTTCCTATTTCCCATTTCTAGTTCTTACTGTCTCAAAAGATTTATTTATATTTCAATACTGATGCTCATCTATCACCATCTGTATCCGGTTAGAACTTATTTTCTTACTTTGGTAGTCTGCAGTGTCGGATGCTCCTGTTTCTCACCATCTTAACACTAAACCTAGCTGCAACCTGAATGTTGTTCTCTCAAGAATGGCCTTATTTTCTCACCAGTTGCTCCTTTCCATTTTCTTGTGTCCTAAACTTTCTATATCCCATCATTGATTCCTGTTTCATGTTATGAGACATTTGAGGATATCATGATACATTTGAGGATGGTGGAGGAAGAAAATAGTCAAGTGATGATGCGCAATAATTCTTGGGTGATTCCCTTGCCTTTGATGGGAATATGAAAAGAGGAAAGGCATTATCTGTAAAACAAAAACTAGGAGTGGTGATATTGTTTATGTGCATGGGATTGGTTGAAATTTGTTAAGAAAACCAAGCTCTATTTTTCTCACAGCTGATGTCGCATTTCAAGTGTTTCTCCATTTCTCATTGCAGACTATTCTCCTTCTCTATTAGAACAGTTATTCCACATTTGATCATTCATGCAGTTGCGAAAGTTCCACATTTTCTGACTTCCTCCAAATTTTATTGCAGACCCTAGATGTGGCTGTATCCCTAGCAAAAGTTGCTGATGCTGATAGGAGTCTTGGTAAGGAGGATGCAGCACTCGACAGATTTCAGGAAGCCATAAAACTATTGGAATCTTTGTCATTGAAACCTGAAGAAGCTGCTCTCGAGAAGCGGGTAACGTTCCTTTGCTTGAAGTTTTGTAACCATTTGGATCCTGATAGTAACATAAGATTGTAATTTTATGTTTCACTTCCACTTGCAGCGCCTTTCAGTGCTGGAATTTCTTAACAGTCAACTTGCAGAGAAGAAAGTCTGATTAAACTCCCTGAAGCCAGGTCACCTGAGCAGAGAACAAAAAATCAAGCCACACAAAATGGCTCTTTTTCTGTATATATGCAAAATCAACTCTATATCAAATAATCTCCATTATAGTCACCGATGATTCCCTGAAGATCGATCAAAAGCTTTTGGAGAATGTTTCAGGGAGTCCCACAGCACAAGTAGGGACCACTCTTCTCATGTATCCTTTTATAATATGCCTACGTCTGATTTAGCTAGTCAAGTAGCGGCTGTATGAGACTTCATTGCGCTGTTGTCTAGTGTAAGTTGCCTGAGCACTTGAGTTACTATGTTGTACGGATCTTATGGTCATCGCCTCTTAAGTTCCACTATTGTTCTTCCAGTGGTTTTTGTTCCTTTTCCAAATTCACCTCCTGTGAATAAGAATTTGGAGCATGTTCTTAAAAGATTACCCCTATAACATCTGCAAGGCATGCTATCTTATGAGGAACTAAAAAGCACTAAGCTATCTTATGAGGAACTAAAAAGCACTAAGCGAGTCTTTCTGAACTCGAAAATGTGCCTAGTCATATGTTGGGAAAAATGCTATATGTTGTCACAGACGTTAAAACATAAATAAATGATGATTGATATCGGTACAGATTATCTGTGTTTTTTTTAATTTTTTATTTGAGTTCTCTTTTTCTGTTTCCTAGTGAAATATCCACCGAGTTGAAATGAATGTCGAAAGAGGTCGATGACGCCATGATTCGTGCCCTTTTAAGCTGTTTCTTTCTTTGTTTTCTCTCCTAAATCCAATCCCTGCCATGCACTCTGCTTTTTCATTTTCATTTTCTTTGCTCTTGTTAGGATTGAAGACGCGTAATCTTTTGCAGGATGAGATATTTTTTGGACCATTAGATTGAATTTTTCTAGTGACTTGTGTCTTTGTTGGTGGGCGAAAAAGAAGTTGCTGCCATGTCTCTGTTAAAAGTCATAGCTGAAGCTGCCTGGTTCTACAAGGAGCATTAGAATATCTTGGAAAGCTGGAGTTTCATATAGTTGGAAGGCTTTGTTTATATTTATATTATTAACCATACCAAAGAATCCATATGAAAAACAAGAGGAAACTAATTTTATCTGACATGAACAAAGAGGTAAATATTAAGAGGGGTAAAAAATCGCGAACGGGAAGAGGGGAAAAGAAAAGGAGAATAAAGGAAATAAAGAATAAATATCTGCACATGGAGTTTATTCCTCCTCTTTACCTAAAGACAAATGATTACTTGCATTTTAAGTATTTGTGATTCGCTTTTCTCTTCATGCTCAATACTCTAAGGTGTATAGTATATATGCGTATTAGTACTTTTCTTTTGTCGTTTTTAGTAGATTACAATTTTGAAAACGAAAATTTACGTTTGTCTCCCCAAGTTAATTTTCAGACATTTTATTCATTCTATATTCAACCCTTATCCAAAAATCAGATATTCAACCATAAAAAAAGAATTTTTTATTTTTATTTTTATTTTGTTTCGAATTTCCACAATATGGAGCTAGCATTAATTTGAAAATGATGGTCTTTGAGAGTTTATTTATGATTTTAGATTTTTTTTTTTAATTGCTAATATAATTTGTTAGTTACTGACCAATCAATCTACAAGTTATTATTGATGGAGGGTGATTGTGATTAATGGGGTAAGACAAGGTTTGCTTTATATTTTTCTCACCTCCTTAATTTGTTAAAAGAAGTGATTAATGGGGTAAGACACTATTTTGCTTTAGATAGCTCTGTTAATTAGTTTCTTTTGCTGAATGGGGTTCCTAATAATTCTCCAAAGTTACTTACTTTGATTGTTCCCTTTTGCAATAAGATTTGGTGCTTCCCCTTCAAATACAGTTTTAAATCTTAATTTCTAAGCTATCTTATGCAATTAAATCTTAAATTCACCTGCAAAATCAAGTATCTTAGCCAATTAGTTTTAGTTCATTAATATTAAAATTAAATAATATTAATTATCCATTGGCTAATCTAAAATCAATACTCGTCAAATGCTGATTTAAAGAATATAACTTTACAAACTTTATTCAAATCAAATCCAAGCACGATAAGTTTTGGTACCGATTATCGTATGGTTAATATAGCATTAACAGCCTAAAGGTTTGGAGGTAAGTTTGTGAGTTGGTTGGTCCATGCTTCATTACATTAAAATAAATAAATACCTAGTTTAGATCATGTGTATCGTGAAGCCAATTTCTGTGCCGATTGGTTAGCTATTTTAGCTTAAAGTACCTCTTTAGACATCTATGTTGTTAATACTGTTCCTCCAGGTTTACAGGATTAGTTACTCCATGATATTTGTGGTGTAACCTATTGTAAGAGATTCACCCTCTCCCTCTTGTAAAAAAAAAAAATGCTGTTTAGAAAGATTATACTAATACCGAATAGTAACACTGTCTATTGCAATTAAATCCATAGAAAAGCCAGAAAATAAAGAACAACCAAAGATGCTTTTACATATGGCAAGTAGTTATAGCAGTACAAGTTTCCTCTAGTGAAAAAGCTCTCACCCTCTCTCTCATTTTAGCCTACAAATAATGGTTGGTTGCATTGCCCACCCTTTCAGTTCTCCGTCTTCTTTCTTCTCATTCATTTCTCTTTTCAGAACCTTATCACCTCATCTTTCATGGCCTCTCCTCTTCTGCAACTTCTCTTTTTCCTTTCTTTACTTTACCTTCTTATCAGTTCCAGTGCTTCATCATCAAATCAAATTCCACAGGTAATTACTTGTAAAATTTCTCCATAAATATGGTTTCCAGGATCATCACAGTATTAGGAATATTCCTATTCATTTTGTAGATTGACCTATACCCGTTAAAGAAAAGATTGTGTTAACCATATCTCTATGTTAAAAATTCATTTTTTTTTCTTTTTTGAGTTTATTCATGAATTTTTGGCAGAAATATGTTGTTTACATGGGAAGTTCAATATCGAATGGAAATGAAGGTGATGCAAAATTTGCAGAGTCAGCTCATTTGCAGTTATTAACTTCCATTATACCAAGGTTAATTAATCATAAAGGATCATAACCATTAGCTTTATAATTATATTCTTGAATTTGGGAACTTATAAGTTTGATGTATGTATTATATTTTGGCAGTCAGGAGAGTGAGAGAATATCTTTAATCCATCATTACAATCATGCTTTCAATGGGTTCTCTGCCATGCTTACAGAAAGTGAAGCTTCTGAACTGTCTGGTAATTCTTTCTTCGTATTTTACTTTCTGTCTTCTACTTCAGTATATTCTTTTCTGCTTCATTGATAAGAAAGAAGGAAAATGACACCTTTAGACTTTTGGAGTACAGTATGTTATTCAAAATAAAAAATAATCTGTAATTTATATATTTTCTTTCTGATTTTTTTTTCAAAGAAAATTGTGAAATTTGAAGTTTTGATTATTTTGGTTTAATCATCACATATCAGTATTATTGTATGTATAAATATACACAAAAAAGGAAGAAAAAGATTGTATTAAAGAGCTTGATTGGTTCTTCCATAGTCATTTGTCACTTTGTGCAAAGGTCAATCAACAGGTCATGTTATATACAATCTTGAGCAGACACGGGTATTAAACACTAGAACATTCATGTTGGCTTAACACCTTTCATTACAGACTGGGCTTGATGGATGATGTTTGCTGGCTTTAACTTAATAAATAAAATAAAAAACCCCACAGTTTCATTGAAAAGGACAGCTTATCATAAAAAAAACAAAATCTCGAGTTCGAATCCATAAATACAATTAAATTTTCAGTACGAAATGGTTAAAAAACTGAAAAAAAAAAAATCTCTTTTCAAATATTTGTTTTTATTTTTGAATTGCTAACTTGTTGCAGAAAATGAGGAAGTGATATCAGTATTTAAAGATCCAATTCTTAAACTCCATACAACACGTTCTTGGGATTTCTTGGAGGCAAAATCAGGCATGCAAATCAGCCATCAGTATTCCCATTTATCAAGTGATGTAATTATTGGGATGATAGACACAGGTAATTATTATTATTATTATTATTATTATAATTTCCATATTCCTTCTCTCAATAATTAAATTTTTACAATAATCTTTATTGAAAATAAAAAATTCTCAATTTTTATGAAATATTAATTACATTTAATTTTTAATGATAAGATTATTTTTCTCCAAGCAAAGGAAGAAGAGGTAAGAGTTGTTTGTATCGTATTGAGTTTTGTCGAGAAAGAAAGAGTTGGTAGGAGGCTTATAAGGGTCCTACTCCTCCACTAATATAATAGACCCAACAGCAGCTGCTAATTTGTTAATAGAAGGCCAAGAGGCAACAAAGACAGCCACATGAAACTGTAGGCCACCTTTCCAGAATCCATGTGCATAAGCCCTTTGTATCATTTTCATGATTTCGTTGAGAGATTCTAAAATGACATAACATGAAAGACCTTTTTATTAATTAAATCGGTAAAAATCGAGAAAATTCAAATTCTAGATCTTTCGTTTCATTTCTCATTGTTGATTCTAAAATAATCTTTTTTTTAGGAATATGGCCCGAGTCTCCAAGTTTCGATGACAAGGGAATTGGAGAAATCCCTTCAAGATGGAAAGGAATTTGCATGGAAGGACATGATTTCAAGAAATCTAATTGTAATAGGTAATTATGAGTTTTTTTTTTTCTTTTTCCTATTTCAATAATCAGAACCGGTTGTTATTCATAGAGATCATCTATGAATACAGTATTGATGGTATCACATGTTATAATTTTAATTTTTTTTTTAAAAAAATATTCAAATATATTATCTAATTATTTTGTAGGAAGCTGATAGGAGCAAGATACTATGACACATATCAAAGGACATACAAGAATAATAAGACCCATGTACCCAAGCCGAGTGGGTCACCGAGGGACTATATTGGTCATGGCACCCACACCACATCTATAGCAGGTGGTTCAGAAGTTGCTAATGTTAGTTACTATGGTCTAGCCGCAGGCACAGCCAGGGGTGGCTCTCCTTCAACTAGGTTAGCCATCTACAAAGCCTGCAGTTTAGATGGTTGCTCTGGCTCCATAATCTTGAAGGCAATGGAGGATGCTATTAAAGATGGAGTTGATATCATTTCAATTTCTATTGGGATGAGCTCAATTTTTCAATCTGATTACCTTAATGACCCTATTGCAATTGGTGCATTTCATGCACAACAAATGGGTGTTATGGTAATTTGCTCTGCTGGAAATGATGGACCTGACCCTTTCACTATTGTTAACTCAGCTCCTTGGATTTTTACTGTTGCTGCTTCTAATATTGATAGAGATTTTCAGTCTACTGTTCTTCTTGGAAATGGAAAGACTTTTCAAGTAAGATATTCTTTTGATTCCTTTTTTTTTTTTTGGTGAATTTAAAGTTTTCTGACACATTTCATAGTAAAAATGCCATATCTAATTCTTATTTGTTATAGGGATCTGCCATTAATTTCTCAAATCTCACTCGCTCAAGGACTTATCCTCTTGCATTTGGAGAGGAAGCTGCCGCTAAGTTTACACCTGTATCAGAAGCAAGGTAATTTGTCTTTCCTTACTTGTTTTACTATTATGCATTAACAAAAAGAAAGAAAACATTTTGCCTTGATCTTCTTTCGTAAGACCTTTTTATCCAAAAATGCAGTAATTGTGATCCAGGATCACTAGATAGAGAGAAAGTTGCTGGCAAGATTCTGGTTTGCACAGATAGTGAATTTAGTGTTCCAAGGCAAATAAAGAAATTAGTTGTAGAAGATGCTGGAGCCAAAGGGATGCTTTTGATCCATGAAGATGAGAAAGGTGTACCCTTTGATTCTGGTGTTTTTCCATTTTCAGAACTTGGCAGTTTTGCAGCCTCTCAGCTTCTTAAATACATCAATTCCACCAAGTAAGTATTTACTGTTAAACTTTCTACTAAATAGTCCTTTTAAGTTATTTACGGTTATCTTTCTGTTTGACAGAAATCCGACTGCAACAATCCTCCCAGCAGTTGATGTTCCTAGGTATAAACCAGCACCAGTTGTTGCATATTTCTCTTCCAGGGGACCTGGACAGCTTACGGAAAACATTCTTAAGGTTATTCTCTGCCTATACACACATTTGATAGGATACATATGGAGAACTATGAAGTTCTATGCTTTTAGACTTTATTTCTGACAAAATGAATCTAATGGCTAATCATTAACACTAATTAGCTATTCAGCCAGATATAATGGCTCCCGGAGTTGCCATTTTAGCTGCCATGATTCCTAAGAATGAGTCAGGAAGTGTTCCTATTGGGAAAAAGCCATCAGGATATGCAATAAGATCTGGAACTTCAATGGCTTGCCCTCATGTAACTGGTGCTGCTGCGTTTATTAAATCCGTGCACCGCGGATGGACTCCTTCCATGATCAAATCTGCACTTATGACAACAGGTTTACAATTAATCTTAATTAATAGTTGTTTTTCATAATTTCATGAAGCAAAAAGCTTTGTTTAAATTCTTGTATTTCCTTATGCAGCTACCATTTATAACAACATGGGGAAACCCATAACAAACAGCTCACATTCATATTCAAATCCACATGAGATGGGAGTTGGAGAAATAAATCCACTCAAAGCTCTTCATCCTGGACTAATTTTTGAAACGACAATGGAGGACTACCTTCAATTTCTTTGTTATTATGGCTACTCAGAAAAGAACATAAGATTAATGGCGAACACAAAATTCAATTGTCCAAGAATTAGTTTTGACAAACTCATTTCCAACATTAATTACCCATCAATCTCCATTAGCAAGCTTGATAGACACCAAGCTGCACAAATTACCATCAAAAGAAGTGTAATTAATGTTGGAACTCCAAATGCCACATACATAGCTAAAGTGGAAGCTCCTCAAGGATTATTGGTTAAGGTTTTACCAAAGAAGCTTGTTTTCAAAGAAGGGTTATCAAGATTGTCTTTCAAGGTCTCCTTTGATGGGCAGATGGCTTCTAATGGCTACAATTTCGGATCTGTTACTTGGCTTGATGGTAGACATTCTGTGCGTATAGTTTTTACTGTAAATGTTGAATAATATGAGAAAAAGAAATGACAATTGAAGAAATATACAAATTGGAGCGAGAGAGAGGGAGGGAGAGAGAGAATTTCTTTTTCTTTTTCTTTTTCTTCTTTTTTTTCCCCCTTCTTTTCTTGAACTTCATTGTTAAAGTAATGAAGCATCCAAGAAGTGAGATTGCTTTTTCTGAAGGTAAAGATAGAATGATTGGTGTTATTATAATCTTTCTTTCACTGACAGGAATAGAACAATATTTTGCTGTTTATTTATATACTGTCTACTTTATTCTTCCATCTTTTGCTTTGTTTTCTTTTTCTTTTCCTTTCTTTATATGCGTAATTCTAAGGAGACAAATTACTTTATTTCGTAAGATATTAATGACAAAGAAACATAAATGGCAGGATTTTGTATTAAGATTAATTATAGTAAATGAAAAAATTAATTCATTTCACCTTTGACAAGATAAGCAAGCCAGGCTTGGTATATTAATCATAGCTTAATTAAGATATATCTGATAATTTTTCAATAATATTGTGCCATACATCTCTTTTTTGTTTGTGCACTTTCCTGGTCTATTGACTCGAAAAAGAAAGAGAACAATACATGTTTCACGTGAAACTTCCTTTTAGAAATAAACAAATAAAAATAAATTACGCAAAAATAATAAAGTAGTATGATCATCAAATTTTTTATTGAATACCGTACAATAATAATTAATTCTTAATTCTAAACTAGTTATCTTCGATTAATATTTTATTTTTTTTGGGCTAATATGAAAATTATGGGCATTGATGCCTATGCTTATAAAATGGTGCCAGCAGAGTAATCCATTGCAGTAATCAATCCAGTACTTGTAGAAGCTGCTTTCCATGGCTTCTCTTCTGCTGCTGCTTCTGCTTTCATTTCTACCATTTCCCATCATCTCTTCCACAATATCAATTCAAACCACCAAGGTAAGTGCATCAAATTTTCTATATATATGTATAATACTTATTTTCTTGAAGTTTTAATTCTCACTGCTCAATTTTTTTTTTTTTTTTTTTTTTGTCTGCAGCCTTACATAGTTTATATGGGAAGTTCATGGAACTTTGATCATAATGCAAGAATAGATGCTACAATTGCAGAGTCTGCCCATTTGCAAATATTGTCCTCCATTATACCCAGGTTTGTTCTTGCTAATTAATTAGCTTTTTTTTTTTTTCTTTTTCTAAATTTCTTGTTCTTCTGTTTTTGTTATTGTTCTATACTTATTAGATGCTTAGGATTAGGATTCCTTATTTCTATAATAATGAGAATAATATTTTGCAGCCAAGAGAGTGAAAGAATATCTTTAATTCACTCTTACCACCATGCTTTTAGGGGATTCTGTGCAATGCTTACAGAAGATGAAGCTTCCTTGTTATCTGGTAATTTTAATGGCTTAAAGCCGCAAACTGTCTACTTCCCTAGTTATATGATTTACCATTTTCACATTTGTAAAGCAGACCATGTTGAGGTCCTATCTGTCTTTCCTGATCCTAAGCTTCAACTCCATACAACTCGATCGTGGGATTTCTTGTATTCTCTATCTGGCATTGGATCAAAGCTTGGTCACCAACACCATCACCATCACCTGTCAAATGATGTTATAATTGGAGTAATAGATACAGGTACCTATTAATATTTTTCTTTATTGAACAAATATTGGTTCTTGATTTGCTATCTCAACAGCCTGGTATCAAGTATCTGGCTTCCGAAGCTGGAAAATGGAAATGATAGATTACTTTGCAGATTTGACATATATTGTTCATCTATTTTAGGCATATGGCCTGAGTCTCCAAGTTTTAAAGATGATCACATTGGACAAATACCTTCAAGATGGAAAGGAGTTTGTGAGGAAGGATCTGATTTCAACAAGTCTAATTGTAACAGGTGATTCTTAATTAACCTATCAAATTATCCTGAAATGTTAATTATGGATTTTTGCCAATCTGATTTCTTTATTTTTCCTGAAACATTGAAGGAAATTGATTGGTGCAAGATATTACATTTCCGGTGGGTCTCCGAGGGATGCTCTGGGCCATGGAACTCACTGTGCATCTATTGCAGCTGGTGCACCTGTTGCAAATGCTAGTTTTTATGGTTTAGCAAGAGGTACAGCTAGAGGTGGGGCTCCCGCTGCTAGGATTGCAAGCTATAATGTATGCAAAGGACGCAATTGTTCAGGTTCTACTGTACTAAAGGCAATTGATGATGCTATTAAGGATGGGGTTGACATAATATCAGTTTCACTTGGACTTACTTCACCTACTCAGCCAAAATTTTTAGAAGATCCTGTTGCAATCGGAGCATTCCATGCTGAAGAAAGGGGAGTCATGGTTATTTCTTCTGCAGGAAACCAGGGACCAGATGCGTTTACAGTTTCAAACACAGCTCCATGGATTCTTTCAGTTGCAGCTTCTAGCATTGACAGGGATTTTCAATCCACTGTAGTGCTTGGCAATGGAAGAACTATTAAGGTAAAAAGTTTGAATAACAGAGTTTTACTACTTCTTTTTCTCTGCAGAATATTATGACTTAAAGCTCTTTCAATTAACGGTGTAGGGATCTGCAATCAATTTTTCGAATCTCAGTAGGTCAAAGATGTATCCACTGGTACTTGGGGAGGATGTTGCTATTAATAACACTCTTGTATCAGATGCAAGGTTCATATTTTTGTAGCATTATTATTTATTTTGGTTCTTAATTTGTTGCAACTATTGTTAAATATTAATCTTTTCCTGTTCCCAAATACAGGCAATGCATTCCAGGATCGTTAGATCCTGAAAAGGCTTCAGGAAAGATAATTGTATGCATTACTAGCGACCCAACTATTCGGACAGAACTTGCCGAAGCCAAAGGATTAATTTTAGTTGCTGAAATCCTGGAAGTTCCTCATACAAGTACAGGTTCTTTTCCTTTTACTGAAGTTAGGAAGAATGCAGAGCATATGATCTTGAACTACATTAAGTCCACCAAGTAAATAGAATTATTTGAATCTGCTTTTGGTACACACTTTATTTTTTGTACATTCATATCCGATTCACTCTCTATATACATTTCAAACAGGAAACCGAAGGCGACTATTCTTCCATCAGTTGATGTCTTAGGTGTTAGACCATCCCCAGTTGTTGCATATTTCTCATCAAGAGGCCCTGGAAATCTTACAGAAAATATCCTCAAGGTCCTGTTTAGGAGATAATCAGCATATCCAAAGATATGTACTTATAGTAATATTTTATTTTCTCAGAAAATTATATATAAATACATAATGCAGAATTTGATATCAGTATATTGTTCAGCCTGATATAATGGCTCCAGGACAAGAAATTTTAGCAGCAGTAATTCCAACGGATAATGAAGTAGATGGTCCAGATATTCTTAATGGAAAGAAGCCATTAAAATTTGGGATTAAATCCGGAACTTCACAGGCTTGCCCCCATGTATCAGGAGCTGCTGCATTAATAAAGTCAGTGCATCCGACTTGGAGTTCTTCGATTATCAGATCAGCTCTAATGACAACAGGTGAATGATAACCAATAAACAGATTTATCTGCCAAACAAAAAGAGAGGATGCTGATATGGAAAATATAATTGGCTAACAAAATTCTCTTCTCCATGACTTGTTTTGCAGCAATCATTTTTAATAACAATGGGAAACCATTGACAAACGACTCAGATTACCGTGCAAACCCACATGAAATGGGAGTTGGAGAAATAAGTCCAGTTAGAGCTCTTGATCCAGGCTTAGTATTCGAAACAGAAGTAAAAGATTATCTCCATTTCCTTTGCTACTATGGATATCCAAAGGAAAAAGTAAGGGCCATGTCAAAGACAAAAATCAACTGCCCAGAGAATTCCAATGAAGAGCTGATTTCAAGTAGTATTAACTATCCATCAATCTCCATAGGCAAGCTTGATCAGAACAAACCAGCCCACACCATTACAAGGAGAGTGACCAACTTGGGGCCTGCAAATTCCTCATATTATTCTACAGTTTATGCTCCAAAAGGATTACAGGTCAAGGTTTATCCAGAAAAACTCACTTTTGATGAGGGGAAGAGAAGGGCTTCATTTAGAGTCTTGTTTAATGGCAAGAAAGCTTCAAAGGGATATAATTTTGGTAATGTAATCTGGTCTGATGGGCATCACAGAGTTCGTGTAGTTTTTGCAGTTAATGTTGTATCCCCTAATACTTTGTTCTGATATAGGTTGTCCCGACAAGAATTTTTATATCATAAATAATTCCAAAGTTCGACAAAACAAAAAAACAGGAATAAGACTGTTGATGTATGAGTGTATGAATGTGAGATGTTTCTCGTCCTCCATTGATATTGATAGTTACAGGAATAAAACAAAGGATAATTGAAAAGGATGATAAGAAGAACTAGTAAATTGACATATGAATAGATAAAACTTAAGTTGTTTATTCAGAGAAAGTGGAGAAGTTTTTATAGCTTGGAAATATAATTGTTGGCCAAGTTAATGTTGAGTAACTAACACGAATTTTATTACCAAGCCGTTAACTCGGGTATTAATGATTCACCCATCATTATTGAATCTTTGGGTTATTCGATGGGTTCGGTTAAACGATAACTATATATTTGAATTTGTATTTATCGACTTACCGGTATAGTACCATTTATTGACCGATTTAAATATTTATCGAATTTACCTTTTACTGATTTTTTACTGATGAATCTTTATTTATCAAATAATTTGAATTTTACCTTTTACCGATTTAAATATTTATCGAATTCGGTTCGAGTAATGTTCAAGTAAGGAGCATGAATTTTATTGTCAAACGGTTAATTTGAATATTGATGATTGACCAATCATTATTGAATCTTTTGGATTTATACGCTCAACCTTCTATTTTATATCTGCTAACGGTTTTTTAATTCATCTATCTATTTATATTGCTAATGGTTTTTTAGTTTATTTATGGTTTGGTTTTTGTTAAATGACAAATATACCGTTGGTATATTTATTATAGACTATCATATATTTGTCATCCAGCACTTAATTCGGGTATTAATAATTGATCAATCATTACTGAATCTTTGAATTTATACGTTCGACCTGATAACGATATTTTAATTATTTACAGTTTGGTATTTTGTTAAATTACAAATTTACTGTTGGTATATTTATCATAGTCTATTATATATTTATATATGTATGCTAAGCTATATGTCATATAGACTTATTTATTTTCATCAATTCTCTTAATTCTTTTCTACCAAGAGAAATACTTAAGTGCACTTAGTGTAGGAATTCATTTATATCCAAGCCAAAAAAAAAAAAAAGACATAATTATAATAAATTGTAATAGTTTTTGTAAGATTGTAATTAATCATTGACTTGACTATTCATTGCATGCATTTTATTAAAATTATATTTATATCACTTATCGGATATGATTTAATGTTTTTTTTTTATATTTTAAACATAAAGAGAAAGTTATCGGGTTTGAGTTTTTTAAACCAAAAAATTATCATTAATTTAGTAAATATTATTAAATAGAAGGGATGTCTATATAGTTCATAATATTCTGCTCATAAATATTATTTAAATAAAATGAAATTTCTTTGTTGGGAATATATTTTTTGTTTTTATCACGTGTTTTAATCCATTGGATTAAACCTAATCCTTCTTGCTTGGTGCCATGCTTATAAAGGAAAATAAATTATTTTATTAATAATAAAAGTCAGGAAAAATTTAAGTAAATAGTCCAATTTAAACCCGAGGTGAATATCCCTACAAAATTGAAAAATTTTAACTTCATTTGTTGCAAGTACGAAAAAGGATAATTAATTAAATAAAAAGAGCAATGATTTGTTAAAAAACGAGAGTAATGATATAATTAAAAATTTATTGAGGTAATAAAGTTTTCTATTTAGTAAATTTAACCAAAATATTTTTCAACTTATAAGGCAATGATTTATAACTTTTTATATAAAAAGTAAATAATTTAGTTAATTACTCTTAATTTTTATTTTAAAATATATTTTAAAGTTATAAATCAATTTAAAAATGAATACTTAAATGTTTAGTAAAATTATTTTAAATAATTTAAATGTTTAGTTTTTTTTGGTAACAAAAATGTTTAGTTAATATGTAATCAAAACTAACTTAATTTATCACAATTATTAAAAAAGATATATTAATTGAATAAAAATAAAATGAACATAGTCTCTAATATCCTCATTTATAAATTAAAATATTAATAATTTTTTTTAAAAGATGACTAATTTAACTAAAAAAAATACATATATTATGTTGGTTTTTTTTAGTTATCTACAAGTAATAATAATAATAATGACAAATGAGGAGTTATTTAAAAAAAAAAAAAAAGAAAGGAGGAATCAGACAAGCAAAAATTGAATCGAAGAGCGGCGTATAACATTACTGAAAAGAGCTATGAGTCTATGACACATCGGGCAGAGAGCACGCACAGAGTTTAAAGGATTCTTCGAAATTCACACCCAACACCTCACTCTCACAACACAAACTTCTCATACCCAAAAAAATAAATCTCTCTTTATTTACTCTGTCTGTGTTCTTGCAAAGCCCTAACGGTCAACCAATCTATGATGTAGGTAAATTTGAGGTCTTTCTGTCCTTTTCTTAATTATTTATGGAGGTTTTGTTTTGATCTGTTACTTGGTTTTGTACTTTGTTCTGGGATTTTATAGATCTTCAATTTTCTCTTCTAATTTTCACTAGCTTTTGCTTTTAAAGGACATGCAAACACCTTATTCTCAATTTGTTCTTGTTGCAGGGAAAAAGAAATGGTTTTTTTTAGCTTTCTGGCTACATATGAAATGAAGTTATGATTAGGGTAAATTTTAAGTAGGTTTCATTTTGGGTTTTGGAGGGTTGATTTCTATATATATTTTTTCTGTTTGGTGTTGAATAATTGAAATGGAAGGAGGGTCTGGCAATAATTCTGTACCTCCTTCTCCTACGTTTGATAAATCCAGAGTTTTGGATGTTAAACCTTTGCGTAGTTTGGTACCTGTGTTTCCATCAAGCCCCCATACTCCACCATTTGTTTGTGCACCTCCTTCTGGTCCGTTTCCATCTGAGTTTTCCCCATTTTACCCTTTTAGTGGACCCCAACCTGCCCCTCCTGACCTCAATCAACAGACCCACACTCCAGCACCCCTTCGCTCTTTTCGGCCGCCACAATCAAATGGGCAGATATCGAGAGATGTTAATACAGATGATGGGCCGCCAAAGCGTTCTGTGGGGCGGCCAAGGGCCTCCTCCTCCTCCTCTCAAAAGAGGGCCAAGAAAGACCTGGACTTTACATTGTCTGTTGTTGATACTAATTTTGTTGTGGGCGTTACTTCCGCTCAAAAAGAGGATGGTGATAGGGAAGTGGTTAATAATGTTCTAATGAGGTTTGATGCCCTTAGAAGAAGGCTTAGCCAGTTAGAGGATTCTAAGGAATCTCCGTCTGGGCTAATTAGGCGTGCAGACTTGAAAGCGGGGAATATTTTGATGAGCAAAGGGGTCAGGACGAATATGAGGAAGAGAGTTGGAGTGGTTCCTGGGGTCGAGGTTGGAGATATTTTCTTTTTTCGAATGGAGATGTGTTTGGTCGGGTTGCATTCCCAGTCCATGGCCGGAATTGATTACATGGTTATAAGAGGTGATATTGAAGAAGATCCACTGGCAGTAAGTATTGTTTCATCTGGTGGGTATGATGATGAGGCAGAGGATAAGGATGTGTTAATTTATAGTGGGCAGGGTGGTAATGTCAATAGCAACAAAAAGGATAAGCAAGCAGCGGATCAGAAGCTTGAGAGGGGTAACCTTGCATTGGAGAGGAGCTTGCACCGTGCCAATGAAGTGAGAGTCATTCGGGGAATGAGGGATGTAATTAGTCCAACAGCAAAAGTCTATGTGTATGATGGGCTTTATAGGATCCAGGAGTCGTGGGTTGACAAGGGGAAGTCTGGTTGCAATATATTCAAGTATAAGTTGGTTAGAGTGCCTGGGCAGCCAGGTGCTTTTGCTGTTTGGAAATCAATTCAGCAGTGGAGAGAAGGGTTCTCTACAAGGGTTGGACTAATTCTTCCGGACCTCACTTCAGGGAGTGAAAGTATACCTGTTTCGCTTGTAAATGATGTGGATGAAGAGAAGGGACCTGCTTACTTCACCTATTTCTCTACTGTCAAGTATATTAAATCATTTAAATTGACAGAGCCATCTTATGGATGCAACTGCCGTAGTGCATGCTCTCCAGGTGATCTAAACTGCTCTTGCATTAGGAAAAATGGTGGCGACTTCCCATATACTGCCAATGGGGTCCTAGTTAACAGGAGGCCATTGATCCATGAATGTGGTCCCACATGTCCATGCATTCCCAACTGTAAGAACCGAGTGTCGCAAACTGGTTTAAAGATTCGCTTGGAAGTGTTTAAAACAAAAGACAAAGGTTGGGGCCTGCGGTCATGGGATCCTATTCGTTCTGGTACTTTTATTTGTGAATATGCAGGTGAAGTTATAGAAAAAGTTAAGTCAAGGCAGGATGGAGAAGGTGAAGATGATGATTACGTGTTTGATACAACCCGTGTTTATGAGCCATTCAAATGGAATTGTGAACCAGGACTCATAGAGGAGGACGGTAATGACACTACTGAGGAATACAACATCCCTTCTCCTCTAATCATAAGTGCCAAGAATGTTGGAAATGTAGCTCGATTTATGAATCATAGTTGTAGTCCAAATGTTTTCTGGCAGCCAGTGGCATATGAACACAACAGTGAGTCCTATGTTCACATTGCCTTTTTTGCATTAAGACACATTCCCCCTATGACAGAATTGACCTATGACTATGGGACTTCACGCTCGGATGAGGCTGATGGTAGTGGTACACCGCATGGAAAAAAGAAATGCTTATGTGGATCACCAAGATGCCGGGGTTATTTTGGTTGAAGGTTGTCTATGAACTAGCATGGTGGCTGCAAGCAGGGTCACAGCTGACAAGGTCTTGAATCTAGTTTATGTTTAAGTGAATGTTGGTGGTGATATAAATATTAGCTGCTTGACTTTGGATGCTTATGATCTCGTGTGGTTTGTTCTTCTCTTCATAATGCATGGCTACTTATGCACGCATGCGCGCGCGCGCGCACACACACACACACATAGCACATGCACATATCACCAACCCACCTATGTTGTGCGGCTGCCAACTGTCTGTGCTTGGTATTGTGCGGATAGTGAAAGAGTATTTTACTTGAAGATTCTGAACTACAGAAGTTTAGATTTTATACCAAATTTATATGCTGCAGCAATGTTGGATGTGTTTATGTCTTATCATGTTTGGTGTGGCATTTACTTAAGCATTCTAATCTACAAAAATTTAGAGTTAATTCTAAATTAAGATGCTAGTAATGTTTCATCTATTTATGTTTTACAATGGTTGGTGTGGCCTCTTGTTGTCAATGAAGTATTAACAGTTATAAGTTAGGATGCCTTTTTCTCCATGAACATAATTTGGCTATTATGTTAATGCCTCTTCCTCACTCTATCTCTTCTTCTTTTTTGACCCCCCAACTCCTTAATGGCAGAGTTTCTTTGAGTCTGACATTCTGACTAAATGAAGATCCATGTAGTAGAATTTTTATAAAGGAGCATCTGCTTCTCTTTTAGGAACAACTGTTGTACAGTCTTCTTGTTGTGTCTATTTTTTTTAAACATTTGTCAAATCTTAACAGGTGACTGGGGATCTATGAGGCTTTGCGGAAGCGTTTTTTGGGGTAATTTGCAGGCTTTTTATTATAGCATTTACTGGTTTTGCTGTGCCACGAGCATTCTACTAGTGCTTATATTAATCTTGCAGCATCTGAAATATATTTGATGGCACATTTTTAATACCTCAATATTTGAAATAATCAACTATTTGTTTTACTATTCAATTGACTCTAACATGTTCCCATTTTTACATGGGTTCAATTGGACCCTAATTGGCTATGAAGTTGTCACATGAATATTATAAGAGCAGAAAAACAAGATATAGCCTTTGACCTTAGTAAAAGTTAAATATTCCTTGTTTGACTTCGTCTGCATGTGTACTATTACATGGTGATCCATATAAGCAGTTTGCGAGCAGTAAAGCTTCTGTTGAACTTCCATTCATAACTTGGGACTATATTCCAACTAATTCTCTTGAATTTAGGCCCTCAATGTGGATTACACATATCTTTGGTGGTAATTCTTGGTTATATGGGCCTGCCTCCTGGAAATTTGACACGTGAAGATAATGAACTTAATTATCTGTGGTCTCTGTCAGCTATCTTTTCTTTTCTCCCTCTCTTAAATACAGTTTATGAAATAGGCTAAAAAAGTGTGAATATTTTGCTACCATGTGAGAAGCAATTTATGCTAAATTTTGAATGAGCTTGTGATGCTGCGCAATTCATGAAATGACTATTTTTCTTTGAGCATTGATTGTCATTGCTGCTTTGTTTGTACTCTCCCTTGAGAATGGACGCCTAAGTTTGCTTTTGTTTTGCCCTTCATTTTCTAGTTTACATTATTTCGATAACTATTCTATTGGCTGAAACTTCTTTCAACCTGTTACATTAATCAAGTTGTGGTTATATTTGGCTCCTTGATTAATAGAATAAACCTTCTTAAAGACTTTATATTCTCCCCTAAGCTGCTGAGTTTTCAATTGTGTCTGTATATTATTATGGTTGGTTCCTGCATAGGGAAGCACAAACTGCTAGATCATTTTCCCTGCTGACACAGACTATAAGCACGCATTATACATTTCCAGCTGAGATGTTTTAAAATGAAACAAAACCCTGCATCAGTTAGATTTAGAATTTTCTTGTTGCATGGTCTCACACAACTTGTTTCTTCTAATTTGGCAGCAATTCCCAGCTGGTGCAGATGCTATGTCAGTTTCTAGCGTTTACTTGCTAATGAAGTGTTTATTACTCCGTTAAATTGGCACAACTTTTGGTTTTTTTCTTCTCACTGTGCTCAGCCAAGCTAGCGTAGATTGTCGTCCAACGGCAGCTTCAACTTGCAACCTCGAACAGAGGTCCTCTGCCTTTTAATTTTGTGCAGGACCACAATTTAGTGTACTAGGGCTTGTAGTTTACGGCAATACAATGACAGATAATAGATTAGCGTTACTGCTTGTACTTGTGCTTGTAACTGAAAGTATCTTGTACTGTATTCATATTGTAGCTAAGGCAGTGTCTTTGGACATGCCATGGAATGTTTAATCTTCTGTATGATCCGATCTGTAACCAGCCAATCAGTGCCTTCTTTTCTTCTCCCCTATGATTATTTTTTTCAATCCCTTCGGAGATGACATCTTGTCAAATTCGAGTGTGCTTTTTCCCGAACATTATTATAAAAATTTTGGAGTTTTTTACAAAGCAGTTTGCATTAGACTATCAAATGTTATTTCCAGAATTGCCACAATGGTTAATGCCTGTTTATGTTACTGCCTTTTTTCATTTTTCAGGAGATACTTTGTGTAAACTAAAAAGGGGTTACTTGATGAACATGTAGGGATTTTTATCCAGTAGAAAAATTCATACATGAAGCGCAAGTAGACAGCTAGTTTCCCACTACAGGCTTTTTACTTTGTGGTCCTTAAGCAAAATCACAGATCAAGGATGACACCTAGTCAAAATTATAACAAGATCGAAACTAGACTTGTTGCTTTCCAAGACAATCAAGCCTTAGCCTTCTCAGCAGCCGATGTACTAGTTTCTGTTTCTGCTTCTTTCCCTTCTGATGCTTCTTCGGTGTCTGCTCCTTCTGAGAAAATCAAAGCCACATCAGCTACGCCATGGATTCAATGCAGCAGCATTTCATGCTTGTTCAGGCATAAGAAAAATTTAAAAATGACTGATATGGAATGTTCATTCGGCATGGAATGTGCAGACGAGAATGTCATACTGACGAAGACAAGAACTGCAAATAAATTTCTCAAGACAGACAACTATTTCACAGAAAATTTCTGACCTTCTTCATCCTTCAACTCGTCGATATCAAAATTGTCCCCACCCATGTTTAACTTCTGCAGGGTATTATTAATCTCAATCAGCAAAGAATGACAATCCAATATTTCTTGGTCAGGAAAGGTTTATCACTACTCCAAAAAGTTTAGACTTGAGGACTTGCTTTTCCATTTGAAAATTTTCAAACCTCAGTCCTTTGTAATATATTAATCTATTCAACTACCACTTATCCAGCAGATATAAGCAGTTCTTGAACAAACCCATTTTCCTTTTAAATGATCAAGCGAAAAGAACTCCTAGCAGGTAAGCAACTCTTGACTCGTACATAAAAAAAAAGAAAAAAGTTCGCCTATTACCAATAATATCGACATATCATAGCCTGTCAGCTGAAATACTATGGAAATTTTAGTGCTATCAGAAATAAGAGCCAAGGTTCGGTTAAATATGGAAAGCTTTGTAGAAGTACTGTTTCCAGAACACCTAAACAAGTTGATGTTAGACAGCAGAGAAAGAGGCACAATTATTTGATTGATTAGCGTGCGTAACAGTCTACAGTAAAAAGTAACTTAGGATTTGTCAACAGAAAAACCAAGTCACAACAAACAGATCACACTATATAACAGCAAATTTTGTTGATGTTCCAAAGGCAAAAAGAAACTAATAGATCAGAAAATCTAACTACTGAGGCTTTATACTTACTGAGAAATCCATGTCATCAAAATCCAAGCGACCTCCATCTGTTGGAATTACACAAGGAAAAGCACTTAATCAGTCGAAGACGCAAAGTGACAATAACACCAAAATAAAACACACAGCACAGCAACATTATGTACCATTCTCGTCATCTTCATCAACCCATTTATCCCAGTCAACTTTGAGGAACACAGGAGGTTTTCCTTCTTGCTTCATCAACCTGTTCCACCATTTTTTTTCTGCTTTTTTTATAACATAGGCAATACTTCGCACACCAATGTTGTACTTGCTCTCCTGCAACCAAAAAAATTCCCACTTTTTGTTTATTTCCTATAGACATTACACCAAATTCTATTTCATATCCAAGAGGTCAATGTTATCTACCTCTACATTGATCTTGTCAAACAATTCAATGTCAACTTCATAAGGGACATCATCTTTAGTAGCAGAAAAGATGAATCTCCCTTCAGGATCAAGCTTGAGCTTTACATCCTTCGCATCAGGCAACTCAACAGTGATGTAAACTTTGTCACTTCTCTGTGCCCACTTCACAATTGGGTGGCGGCTGCAACAGGCACATATTTGTATAACTTTTATATGGAAATGACCCCCTAAAATTATACCCACATCCAAAATTTTCTCACTCATAGCTATATATAGTCCAACAAGCAAAATCTACTTTCCATAGTGAAACTAAAATGAGACCAAACATACAGTATAAATTAAGCAAGAAATACAATACAACGATTCACTCACTATCAACCTTTAATAGGCATAATATCCCAATCTCAACACACTGACAACATAGAGTAAAAGAAGTACTTAATTAAAACGAGTACAAAGAAAAAGGAAAGGGAAACATGAGAAAGGCTTACCTCATTCTCTGGAAGGAGGAAGAGTGAGTGAAAATTGAAAAGGGAGAGGATTGGAGGCTTTTGGGTGATGAATATGGAAAATGGTCTGATGATCATCGTGCCTTATATTGGCATTGTACACAAGCTCGAACATTCCAGAGAAGTCAGGTGCTTTCTTTCCCTCTAATTTGGACGGCCAAGATGGTTATTTTCTGTTAAATAATAGTAGTATATAGTTTTAATATTGATTTGAGAAAATAGGCTGGGCCCAAAGTAAACGAAAGGGTCAGGCTCAAGAAAAATAAACAAGAAACTGAAACTCACGCTTTATTCCCAGTTATCGAAGAAAGGCGATTATCATATATAAGCAGGAAATTAATCGGGATTTGTAGATGCTGTAGAAACAGAGGAGAAGACTGTTTATCTTGATCCGTCGTTCGATATTTGTTAGGCGATGAAGCAGAGGATAGTAACGGATACTGGCTCCAAATTCAACCATATTCCCGATCTGAGATTGATCTGGAGACGGAAAAGACGAAAACGGCGATGAGGGCTGCCGGATACACAGCTGCGGGGATGCACTTATGTATCGGACAACTGCCAGTTGCCGTTTATGTGCTTTCGCCTGACGATGTGGCAGCGAGGAAGCTGACGTGGCTTAGGGAATGAGGCGATAGAATGCATTTTGCTGACGTGGGATATAATATAAGGAGCAGGCCTTTGTGACATGGCATGATCGGACAAGTGGCTATAACAACGTGGCCTACCAGCTAATGTGCATGATGACGTGGTCGACTATGTTGATGTGGCTTCAATAGCGTGTGGGGATTAAAATGACATGCGGCGATGATGTGGAGAGCTTTGCTGACATTGAGATATTGTGTTGATGTGGCGTCATATGACGGCTTGGTTTCTATGATGTGGCTGACATCAGCAGCACATTTGCTGACTTGTATGATGACATGGCTCACTTCGAAGATGTGTCCCTAAATGACGAGTTCACTTCTGATGACATGGGATCAATTGGCTGAAATGTCATGACGTGGTGGATTACATTGACGTGGCTTGAGGTGACCTGATACTTAATTATGTGGATCATTTGCTGACATGTTCATCATTGACATGTCTTCACGTGACATGGCTTAGTTTCGAAGATGCAGACAACAGCGTGGCCTGATATGGCTCTAAATGACCTGTCCGATTCCGATGACATGGACACTATTTGCAGACGTGCTGAATGACATGGCCTATTTGTATTGACGTGGCAGCCTGTGATGATGTGCCATGTTCAGATTAAAATAGGAGAAATACAAATATATATGACCAAACATACAACAGGCAGTTTGACGACAGCTTACAACTTCAGTTGCTCTTAAAACCTTCGAAACTCGCATATGAGCAACTGATAGTCAAAAATACAAATTACCTAATCTAGGTTTCCATCAAAAACCTCACTCTCTTGGTGCACTTCTTATCCTCTTGCCCATGCAAATCTGATTTTCTGAGGCATGACTTTAGGTCTGGGAGTGGGGCTTCAATTGAAAACCATGGTCTCTTCTTGCTCTTCTTATCCTCTTGCATGTGCAAGTCTGATATTTTAACGCACGACTTGGGTTTTGGCAAGGGGCACTTCTTATCCTTTTGTCCATGCAAATCCAAGTAATCTGTGTGTTTAAGGCATGATTTTAGGTTAGGCATCGGGACTACAAGCTTCGATCCTCTTCTCTTCTTTTCACATCGGTCAAGCCAAAATAGGATATTTGCCTCACCAAACAAATCTTTCTTTCTCTTTGCATACTGATAAGCACAAACTGCATCAAGATGGTGTAAGAAAACCACCTGGGCAGAGCCCATATGTGTAAAGATTTTGGTTCTAAATAAGTCTATTTTGCCAAATCTTCTAAATTTTCCTATCAAATCCTTCTTGGATGGAAGATTAAAATCCTTGGGGAACTTCATGCGCAAGTGTTGACAATTGGAAAAGGTACCAATCGACGATTGCTTAGATACTTGTGGCTTGAATGATACATCAGTAGTAATAAGCTGAAGGAACCCCTTATTACCCATAGAGCTGCCTCTGAAAGTTGCATTAATGCTCAAGTTTTCGTTGGTCTCGACACATGCTTCACGATCGTCACAGCTAGGCTGCATCTGCATCTGATTCGTAGTGTGAGTAGACGGAGGGTAGTTTCTGGCTCTGGGACTTGATTTTTGGTTTGGTGAGTGAATTACAAACTTGGATCCTCTTCTCTTGTTTTCGTATGGGTCAAACCAAAGCAGCATATTTATTTCACCAAATAAACCTTTCTTCCTCTTTGCATGGTGATAAGCAGCCAAGGTATCAGTCTGGTTTATGAAAACCACCTGAGCAGAGCCCGTCCGAGTAAAGATTTTGGTTCTAGATGAGTTTACTTTGCCAAATTGACTAAATTCCCTTAACAACTCCTCCTTGGATGGAAGATTAAAATCCTTTGGGAACTTCATGAGTAAACGTCGACAATTGGAAATGTTACCAAGTGATTCCTGAGCTAATTGTGGCTTGAATGATACATCAGGAGTAACAGGCAGATAAAGCTTGTTATTTGCCATAGAGCTGTCCCTGAAACCAGTACTAATGCTCAAACTTTTGTTGGTTTTAACATACATTTCATTATAATCATTGCTAGGCTGCATCTGGACCTGACACTTAGAATGAGGAGATGGCAGGCAGGTTTCGGTTCTTGAACTTGCATCATCAATTATAAATACCTCCAGTTGTGACCCTGAGAAAAAAGTGTCAGAGATATTTGCTTCGCATCTGGTTCTATCTACTTGCAGATGAGCAACTGTGCCATTAAAAATGGAAAAGGGTATGGTGTTGCAGAACTTCAAAAAAAGATGTGATAAAGCAGGCCCTGAGGTCAAAGCATCCAGCACATGTCCATTGCATCCATGTTTGCTTTTCCGAAGATAAGCATCTACATTGATTGACAAGTGAGGCAAAGTCTTGGCCATCTTAAAAGAAAAGCCTGAATCAACAGGACAATCATGTCGCCTACTTAAGCCAAGGAAGTTAACATTGCTTGACATATTATGTTTACGGGGATTAGAAGCATCCTTGCAATATTTTTCACCAACCTTGTCACTTGGCTCACTATATGATGGAGGATGAGAAAACTGAGCTTCAGTGCTTCTGGGAGAACATTTTTTAAATCTGAGGTTCAAGGTATTTTGGTACATACAATTTCTCAACATCAAAAAATTTTGCTTCACAGAGTTCAAGCATTCTCCCCTTATATAATTTGTATCTAAAGCAAGTTTATGCAAGTTTACCAGCAGCCCATGTAGTGATTGTGACCGGATCTGCTCAATCCGAATCCATGATCCTTTATTAGTTTGATCCTCATTCAAGGGTTCATCAAATTCCACCTCTGAAACATCTGATTTTCGAGCACCTGAAAAGACATTCAAAAAGAGAAACTCAAAAACAAATGATGTAACATCTATCAGCAGTATACAAAGATTACACAAAAAAAAAAAAAAAAAGCTGCTACGGAAAAACAATGCCTGAATATGGTCCAACATATTACATGAACCCAGTAAAACAAATCTTGAACTTCAATGGTTGATTGGATATTACAAGAAAGGCAATTACAAGAGGCGCTTTTATAACATACCTGAACTAAGCGATGGAGATAAACAAATAGAACAGTTCCTCTTATGATGTTGCCTCGCTTTCTCTTGCTGCAGGAACAAAATTTGCTCGCTTACTAGACAACTGCGAAACACATTAAGCTGGGCAATGGAGGTGAGTGCAAAGACAGAATCCAAAACTCCAACAAAAGGTGAAACCGCCACGCCAAGAACAAAACCCAACACGGCATTTGACTGAAACGAATCCCCTCTTCCTCTCCTCCTCCTCTTCCTCTTGCTCCACCTCGAAATTGTATCTCCTTGCTGTGGTAGCCGGAAATGGCAAGTGCATTTTAAGCTCGAAACGGCTCTTCGTACCAGCAATTTTAGGGCTTTATCCAACAATTCTTTACCTTTATCACAGTTTTCTAATGTCTGAGCTAGTGAATCGAAGTTCTCTTGAAAGAAGCACACCTCTTTTTCTGGGAAATAACGAGGGTTCTTGCCGTCATCGAAGAATGAAACGGCGACGCCTATGCTGTCGGTGCTCAAAACCAGACCAGGCCACCATTTTATAGGGTATAATACTCTTGCCCATACAATATCTCCCCTTCTCAGTTCCATTCTTAAATCTTAGGGTTCTACATTACCCTTTTTCCCTCTAAAATCTAATCAATATGTATATATTGTGACATTTTCCCGCTAATTTTTCCCTCCATATTTAAATTCTTAATTCCTCTCTCCGTCCATTAAATTGATTTTTTTAAAATCAATTTATTTTTATTTGTTAAGAGATCAAATGCAGCGGAATAAAATAATATATTATGTAATAGCAGAAAAGATTTAAACTTCCAACCGTTTACTTTCCACTTTCTTTTCATCATAATTATTAACATCAATCCGATATTATTAAATAAATAAATATCATTAATTAATAATTAATTATCATTTGCAAAAAAAGATTGTTTTAATGAAAATATATCATTTCTTATATGATTAATTTGATGTATGAATTAATTATTCGAAATAGATGTAAGTGTGATTCAATAAGGTAAAACCCTCCATGGATTCTTACCTTGAAGACAATGATGGAGTGAGAGGATAAAAATCTGTGAGCTCAAAACCTCTAAATGAGAAACACATGTTAGGTTATAGTTTTTGTTCATATTTACATAGACTTTTCACACATTTTTTAACATTTTCAAATAAAGTACAATACAAGAATTGTTCAATCATGACTTTATTTTTCAAAGAATTTTGAACAAGTTAGACTTTGACTTTTTTTTTTTTTTTTAATTTGCTTAGTTAATATCTAATTTTCAAAATTCATATCATGACAAAAAGAAAAAAAAATGAAATTCATTCACCTTAAATATTTATTTGAATTTTACACGCGAAAACTCCTGGAAACTTCACAAAACCTACCGTCCTCTTGGGTTCTATTACAAAATCACTTTCAAGTCTTAACTTATATATATTAGAGAGAGTATAAAACGGTTTTAACTGAAAAATTGATTGAAGCGATTTAGTTCAATTTTTAGGTTCGATTATTTAGATTAATCGATTTGATTCAATTTTTAAATTTAGGCATTGATTGAAAAACTATACTAAATCGATTAAATCAAGGAAATCCGGTTCAATTCTGTATAAAATTTGATTTGGTTTAGAAGATAAAAATACAATTCGATTTTTAATTTTGTCAATTTGGTAGAATACCCTTATGACATAAATATGATAAAAAAAAAAGAAGATCTTTATAGGTAATAATAATAATAATAATAAATAAACATCTTTCAACACTTGTAGTTACTTCTTTTGGGCACTTTTTCAGTTTTGAACCCCAAAAAACACAAAGAAAGCCAAAAGAATTGATATAACTTGTGGAAGCCGGCAATCATATTTTCATGGGATCACATAACAGAAGGACAGTGGCTTGTGAATGGGTCAAGAAAAAAAGTCCAGTTATAGAATAAGACATGGAGCTTTCTGGTCCAGGTTGACCGTTCAGCAGTACAGCCAATTTTATATATTGGGTCAGTCTCTGCTTCTTGCCACTTGCAAGCTTTGCTCATCTGTCTTATGACCATTTTTTATTTTTTGGCAATTAGATAATTCCAGATAAGTACAACCAGCCAGCAACTAACACCCTGCCCACACAAAAACAGAATAAGTGCAGAGATTTTGTTTGAAAGGAAAAAAAAACAGAGAATACTATTCAATAGACACCAATTAGAGTTAAAGATGAAGCCTTTTTAGTCTCACAAAAATGTTGAATCAAAAGGGGTTTCTGGATCCTTTTATGGGATTTGGTCATCAATCAATCATGATCCAAGAAAGAGTCCAGCTCAACCTTCACCACCACCACCACCAGCCAGCCACTACCAGCCGCCCCAATGTAAACGCTTAGAAGATTTTCATGTTTTTCATGATGACCCTTGTTTTTTGATCGCTCTTCTGTTTATTAATGCTTGTATACAATAATATATATACTTTTTCCTTTTGTAGTGCTATTATAATATTAATGACCTAACGTCATGCCCCCACGCACGCACTTCATCTGTATTCCTTTCTCTCTCATTTTCCTCTTCTCTGTTTGGTCAATAGAGGGTTTTACTTCAATCTCCAAATCTTTGTTAGTCTACAAGATTTGCCTAGATATCAGATAATCATGTACTTGGTCCCCTATTTCTCCTTCCATCTCATGTCTTGTTCTTGTTCTATGTCCCAATAGTGGGAATGATGGTGATGAATTTTAAAGATTCCAACTTTGCTTGCTTTGCGTATCCAGTGATACCAAGAACAAGAGGATCCTTCTCATCTTCTTGGGTCACGTTCTTGTTTGCTTTTTTGGTGATTCTGATACTATTATTGCATCCTTGTTATGCTGCAGCGGCTTGCCACCAAGACGATCATGATTCTTTGTTTACCTTCTTCTCAAACATATCATCTTCTTCTCCTTTGAATTGGTCTTCTTCTACTGATTGTTGTCTATGGGAAGGTGTTGAGTGTGATGGAATTAATGGGAGAGTGAATCGTCTTTTGCTACCCTTTAGAGGCCTTACTGGCATTCTCTCACCATCTCTTGCCAACCTCACCCATCTCTATCACCTCAATCTGTCCCATAATCGTCTCTCTGGTTCTCTCCCTACTGGATTATTTTCTCTGAATGGCCTCCAGATTCTTGATCTCAGCTACAATCGTCTTGATGGCGAATTACCAGGCAGCGACAATAATAACACCAACATAGCTATCCAAATAGTGGACTTGTCTAGCAACCGGTTCAATGGGGCGATTCCATCCGACTCATTTCTCCAGGCAGCTGCAAATTTGAGCAAACTCAATGTCAGTCACAATAGTTTCGTGGGCCAAATTCCGTCCAACATTTGCAGTGTTTCTTTTCGATTCATGACTATTCTTGACTTTTCCAACAATGATTTCAGTGGCAATATTCCTTCTGCATTTGGTGAATGTTCCGGTCTGAGGATTTTCTCTGCAGGTTTCAATAATCTGTCAGGGACGATTCCTGAAGATATTTACAAGGCTGTCTTGCTCGAAAAACTCTCCTTGCCTCTTAACCGCCTTTCTGGTCCTATCAGCAATGCACTAGTTAACCTCAATAACCTTAAGGTTCTTGATCTCTATTCGAATCACCTGATTGGCAGAATACCCTGGAATATTGGCAGGCTCTACAACTTGGAACAGCTGCAGCTTCACATTAACAATCTCACAGGTTCAATCCCTCCAACTCTGATGAATTGTACCAAATTAGTGACATTAAATTTGCGGGTCAACTTATTGGAAGGAGAGCTATCTGCCTTTAATTTCTCTAGGTTCCTTCAACTTAGCATCCTAGATCTTGGCAACAATAAATTTACAGGTAATTTGCCCACAAGTCTTTACTTATGTAGCTCGTTAACTGCTGTTAGACTTGCCTATAACCAGTTGGGGGGACAGATCTTACCTGAAATACAAACACTAAAATCTCTGTCTTTCCTGTCAGTTTCTTACAATAACTTAAACAACCTTACTGGGGCTATTCAAATTATGATGGGTTGCAAGAACCTCACTACTCTGATACTCTCTGTGAATTTTTTTAATGAAAAGATACCAGATGATAAAAGCATAGGACACTCAGATGGATTCCAGAACCTCCAGGTTCTTGCTCTTGGTGCTTCTGGACTTTCAGGTCAGGTGCCTACCTGGTTATCCAAGCTTAAGAACCTGGAGGTGTTGGACTTGTCTGTTAACCAAATCACAGGTTCTATTCCCAGTTGGTTGGGTAGTTTATCGAACCTTTTCTACATAGACTTGTCCAGTAACCGCCTATCAGGAAAACTGCCCAAGGAACTTGCGGGATTGCATACACTAGCATCACAAGGGGACAATGAATTAGTCAACCGGAGTTATCTACCATTGCCTGTGTTTGCCCAACCCAATAATGCAACCTATCAGCAGTACAATCAGCTCTCTAGCCTGCCTCCAGCTATATACCTGGGAAACAACTGCCTCATTGGTGATATCCCTAAAGAAATTGGCCAACTAAAGTTTCTTCACGTGGTGGACCTTGGAAATAACAACTTCTCAGGAAATATTCCAGATGAAATATCGAACCTCACCAACTTGGAGAAATTGGATCTCTCTGAAAACCACCTATCTGGAGAAATCCCTGCATCACTAAAAGGTCTCCATTTCTTGTCTTCATTCAATGTTGCAAATAACAGTCTTCACGGTCCTATACCATCTGGAGGTCAGTTCGATACTTTCCCCAGTTCCAGCTTTGCAGGGAATCCAGGGCTTTGTGGTTCAATTTTACAACGTTCTTGCTCCAATACATCAGGATATGTCAATCACACTGTGCCTTGTAAAAAGGTAAACACAAAATTTATTATCGGATTAGTCCTGGGGACATGTTCTGGGACTGGTTTACTTATTGCTGTACTAGCACTGTGGATATTGTCCAAGAGAAGGATCATTCCCGGAGGGGACTCTGACAGTATAGAGATGGATGCAATTTCAAGCAATTCATATTCTGGATTTCCTCCCAATGCTGACAAGGACACCTGCTTAGTTGTATTGTTTCCTAATGATAATAATGATACCAGGGATCTAACAATAATTGAGCTTTTAAAAGCCACTGACAATTTCAACCAAGCAAATATTGTTGGCTGTGGCGGTTTTGGTCTGGTCTACAAAGCAACACTGGCAAATGGCACCAAGCTGGCTATCAAGAAACTCTCAGGAGATATAGGTCCCATGGAAAGGGAATTCAAAGCAGAGGTAGAGGCTCTGTCCACTGCCTGGCATGAGAATCTGGTGTCATTGCAAGGTTATTGTGTGTATCAGGGCTTTCGGCTGCTCATATATTCCTATATGGAAAACGGAAGTCTGGATTACTGGTTGCATGAGAAGGCTGATGGTGCATCCCAACTAGATTGGCCAACGCGACTGAAGATCGCCAGGGGAGCAAGTTGTGGCCTGGCTTACATGCACCAGATATGTGAGCCACACATTGTGCATCGTGACATCAAGTCCAGCAACATCCTTCTAGATGAGAAGTTTGAAGCACATGTAGCAGATTTTGGGTTGTCCAGGCTGATTCTTCCTTATCATACTCATGTTACAACTGAGCTTGTTGGTACTTTGGGTTATATTCCTCCAGAATATGGGCAAGCATGGATAGCCACATTGAGAGGAGATATGTACAGTTTTGGGGTTGTTATGCTTGAGCTTCTCTCTGGAAAGAGACCTGTAGAAGTGTTCAGGCCAAAGATGTCAAGAGAACTAGTCGGCTGGGTCCAGCAAATGAGGAGAGAGGGAAAACAAGAACAAGTCTTTGATCCTCTCTTGAGAGGAAAGGGCTTTGATGTTGAGATGCTGCAAGTGCTGGATGTGGCCTGCATGTGTGTGAACCAAAATCCATTCAAGAGGCCAACCATCAAAGAAGTTGTTGACTGGCTAGAGAATGTAGGCTCAGACAGAAACCAAAATAAGAGTTAGTGAAAATGCCCTTCAGTAAATATTAAGAACAGGTATATACACTTGCACAAAACATGGGTTTGTCAATGCAGTTTTTCACATCATTTTACAATGTAAATTTGAAAATTTACCATATCATACAGCTTTAAAGATGTATAAAAAAATTACAATTAGTTGTTTATTAATCACCATATGGAGAAGCTAAAGAACTAGTATGGCATCTGTAATTTCATATTATCAAATATCACTTATGCATTTTTCGCTGGAAACAATTATATTGAACCATACACTATCGAATATGTAACTATAATCACCTATAGACAGATTCCCATGTATATATGGAGAGGGTGAGCTACCACTGCATTGGCAGAAACGGCACAGATTTGCACCTTAAAACCAAAAGTTTCATTTGGTTGAAGGGAGGAGGTTGTGGCATGCGGTCTTTTCCGATTCATATAATTGTTCCCATTTCCAATGTCCCATCAGTTGATAACTCCACACGAAAAGTCTCCAAATTTCATCATAAAGGACAAACCCTCAATAAAAATTTGACGGCTTTGAGAATCAAAAGCTCAAAACTTGGAACGGCAAAGATTAAAGGATCAGAAAAAGCAAGCTCCGCAGTGTGTGTTGGACGCAGCATTTTGACTAACAGTGTGGTCATTAGGTTGCTTGGAATTTCAGTTTTATCAGAGCCATCAATCATCATAAACATCCCACAAAATAAAACTAAAAGATAATAGGAGACATGCTGAAAGAGATCAATAAGACGACAATACAACAGAAGTTATGGGCAGGTAGGGATTTCAACTGCTTGTGGTGAGATAAAAAAGATCACTTGAGAAAGAATCCATTAGAAGGAGACAATAAAAGGTTTTGGAGCAAAGAAAAGTTCTCTTTCCAAACTACGAAGCACAAAAAAAAAAAAAAAAAAAGCCTCCAAAAGAAGAAAAAGTACCTTATCGTTCGACATACAAAAGCAAGCTACGATGATAACCAAAAGATCAATTGCATTGTAGGCATTACAACAAACAGTTAATACGCACAGCAAACAATCCACAACAGTTTTCCACTCAAAACCAGTTTATACATAAGAAACAAAGAAAAATTAAACACAAAACTTTCATACTTAAAAGTCAAATAGAAAGAGATTCTAAATTTCTGATGAATAATAAGTGAAATCTCTATGGAATGAGATAAAGTTTGAATCTTGATGGAACTTGGCCTTAAATTATCACTTCCGCATTCAGCACGCAAATGAAGCTGAATAAAAATTTGGTAGAAATCATTCATAACTTCAATTTTTTTATAAATAAAAATTCATTTGAAATTTCTATATTTTTTAGTTCTATAAAATTGATTATACTTAAACTAAATTATGCTAAAATTAATAAAATTTGCAGATAAATCTTAAATTTAAAAGGAATACAAGCTGAATTTTTCTAATGAAATTAACTTAATAATGAAATGAAGTCCAATTTTATCCAAACACTAGTTAAAAGTCTAAATCTTGTTGACAATACAGAGAGAAAAGCTTACCTGTTACAGTTAGTCCTTTTGAGAGATTCATGAAAAAGAAGAGAGAGAGAGAGAGAGAGAGCTCTAACCTTGTTATTTGTTTAGGACAGTGAGGAGTACAAGCTCTTGTATGAACGGGGAGCACAAGTAGTCAGTTAGATATATAAAGGGGAGAAGTTTTATTCGGTGCAGTCGATCCCATGGGATTAAATAAGTACCCGTCTTCAAATACAGAATGGTTTCGAAATATAGTATTAGATAAGGCGAAAATAAAGAAGAAAACTTCAAGATCAAAAGCTCGAACTAAACCTTCTTGCCTTGTAAAAAGAGAGAGAGAGAGAGAGAGAGGGTGGTGAAGCGGAAGATGAAGCAGCATCATAAGTTGACGGTGGCGCTATGCGGTGCATGGGCGGCCACACTTCTCTATGGCGAGATGTTTGCCTTTTTGCTGCCTTCTCTTTGGTCTTGCTCTTGGCCTCATCTTTCATCTGTGAATTCCAAGGTGATTCGTTTACTCTCATCTTCGAAATCAAGCTTAAAGATTCTCCTTAATTAATAGTGATTAATTAAATTAGATAAGATTGCTTAGATCGTAAATTACAGTCATTTGTTGGCTTCATTTTGACCTGATTTAGGTACCTCTTTAATAGCATATAATGATTTATAGTTCTTAGAAGATAATTAGTATTAAAGAAAGATCCCATTTTTATTGTACTTTTTACCAGCATTGTTATTAAAATTCTCACTTCAGAAACATTTCTAGTGTTCTTTAGTTTAACTCGATTAATCCCCTGTACACATGGATGCAGTATCCCATATAAAAGTTTTCTCTATTGGAATAAATTTTGTGTTTGTTTCTTCGCTATATCTTTACTCTTAAATTTGCCCTTGGTTTTGAGCAACAGGTGTCTTGACAGTCGCAGAAACATTAGCTAGACCAATGTTTTAAGCTGCTCCTCTCAATCTAATATCTTAGTGCAGATCATCTTGGTCTTGAACCTTGAGCCTACCTGTGCCTGATAATCTCTAGTCGTTATGCATGATGGGCTGCAAATGCAAGTTACAACAATTTTTTTTCTCTGCTCTTGATAAATCAGAAAGGAAGAAGAAAAATTACAACCTTACAAAATCTACAGCCTTTCTAGAATTAGTATTATGGGCAATCCTTAGCAAGAATAGTTTTATAATTTAGATGAGAATTAGCTCCTTCAACAAGCCATGTATCTAATAGATGCATATAATATAAGCACGTATGTGTACTAATTTATGTAAATTCATGCATAAGGAGATAGGCATGTTGGCTAATAGACTATTAAATCATGTTTCAGATAAATGGAGTCAAAGCGCCAAGTGATTATGTAAAAGTTGCTGTCCTAACAGACCCACAGGTCAACTTTTATTCCCTGCTGCACAATTTTTTTTTTTTTTTTGTCAGTTTGATATCTTTTTCCACTAATATTGGATTTCTACGATTAACAGCTTATGGATAGAACCTCTCTTCGTCTACCTCCAAAATCGCTTGCTTTGGAGACTGCTCAATTTTATACTGATTTATACATGTGCAGGGCGTTCTATTTATCTATCCTGCCTTTCAAACCTGACGTGATTCTGTTTTTGGGTGATTACTTTGACGGGGGCCCATATTTATCAGATGAAGAGTAAGGCCTCGAAATTTCTGTTCCCACTTGAGATTTCAATCTGCTCCTAGTTAGTTAAAGCGGCCACAAAATATCCACTTTGCTATTTGCTGCTTAAATGATGTTTCTACATAAAATCTTACTTTTTTAGATTATTACAGAACTAAACTATGAGAAAATTCCCAGAAAAATTTGCTAGACTGGATATCTGTTTGCACATTGTGATTGGTATTTGATATCTAGGATCATTTTGCTTATCTCCATTCAGGCTCTCAACAAATAGATTAGAGATATGTAATCCTAATCCTATAACTTGTATTGGCTACATTTTCTATGTATTACTATTCCAGTTCTTGCTCAATATTTCCCTATTCCATTGCTTATTTCCCCAGTATATCACTTGTTAGTTTCTGTTCAGAATGCCTTGATATTCTTTCACTATAAGATGGCAGGAGTCCTTAAACCGCTTTAGGCATGTATTTGGTATGAATGCGGAAGGAAGATATATGGATATGCAGGTTTACTTCATTCCTGGAAACCATGACATTGGCTATGAAAGCATCATTTCTCATAAACCGGAGGTATTTTAGCATGTTACTAGTAATGATACACAATCTTGATTATAAGCAATTGTATTTTTTTCTTGTGTTTAGTATTTACTGGTAGGTTAGTCAACAGTGCTCTTGTTATAAAATTTTATTGATGAACATTGTGCTGTGAAAACAAGGGAATCAATTGAGAGAAGAACTAAAAATAAAATATATCCTCCAAATTTGCAAAATAAGACCTGTGAAAATATGAAATCACTGAAATGAATTCAGAAGAAACTGTTTAGCAAGATAGCTAACCTTAAACTATTATTGAGGCAGAAATAGATATTGATCATTTTGAGCTTGACAAAGTTCTATTTGGTTAATACTAGTGATTAGTATACAGAAATCGGGAAAACAACATGTTTGCATGCATATGCGAAATATATTTTCAGATTTTCAATTGCACTTTACAAATGCTTGGTCTTGTTACCAGTTGTTAAGGTGTAGTGCTGAATTTTTCATTATGGTTACTGGCTTAATGGTTTTGTTTAGTTGAGTTCATTTCTTTCTGTTTTTTTTTTTTTTTTTTTGGTATCATTTATTTTGCAATTGTCGGCACAATTTGTAATAACCTAATGATATTTCTTATATTCTATCATGGTTTGTGTTTGTATAATAAGTGTTCTCTTATATTTCTTATATTCTATCAGGTTGTTAGACGCTATGTGGAAGGATTTGGGACTAGAAACTTCCGGTTTACAGTTGGAAAACTGGAGTTTATAGCTGTTGATGCTCAAATACTTGATGGTAAAGCTGTCAACTCCTCTTCACCTATAATAATTTTTCCTTTCTGTTTTATACATAATACGTATACATATATTTTCAAAAGGTGGAAGTATAGCAGTTACATGAAATCCCAAATCCTTATGCTAAATTTATTATGATCTGCATAATTGATATGTAAATTTGCCCAAATTTGTTGCATTTCCTTTATGCTTGGCAACTTTTCTGAATTGCTTTGGGTTAATCTTCTAAATGGGACAAAATCCTATCTCTCTCTTGTAAATGCTTTTAAGGCATTATTAGCTTAAGTCCACACTTTATATTTGCATTATTGTGCTTAAGGTGAATATATTGATTATATGGCTTGTGCATAGCATAATAAGTTTGATTGTGTACAAATGAATAAAATTTGAATTTGTTGGAGATTGAACCTGAATGTATTTTATTTTACAATCTTCAGGTCACCCACAAGAAAATTTAGCTTCCATGACTTGGGAGTTTGTGAAAAATGTCTCTGCAGGTAATGATATTCAATTCTGATTTTCTTACTGATGAGCTTGTAAGTTTGTTTTGTTAACTTACAAATAATTAAGTACATCTTTTCCTTTTGTCATTTCTTCAGATCGTCAATTAATGCCAAGGGTTTTATTAACTCATATTCCATTGTATCGGCGGGATAATACTTATTGTGGCCCTCACCGTAGTTCTCCAGTCATCAATCAGGTATTCTTTTGCCAGTTTTTGCAGAGTGAAACCTAAGAAGAATGCTCCCTTTCTTCATAATCAAGAGCATCGAATCCATTCTCCTTTATTCATCAGAATCCCTATGCTCCTTTCCATTCTTGAAATAATATGTATTTCTCTTCCATGTTTAGCGGATTTCACGTTCTGCAGTTGGTCAAGAAATAATGTAAGCTTCTTGTCCTTCTTCTAATGAAATGGCACAAGAGATTTGCATGAAATTCTAGAGTTTGATTGATGGCTATTGTTCTATGGTTTGATTGTTGGTTCAATGCTGCAGGTATCAGAATTATGTTACTGAGGAATCCTCAAACAAATTGTTGGAGTTGGTCAAGCCTGTAATTTCTTTCATATCCTTGAATCATCTTATGCATACAATGTCTTCTTTAATAAAGTTGAAATGCTCTGTTTCTATCCTCCCCATGGCAGTGAAATGTTAATTTATCATTTGACTGTGAACTTGATTTTAAACTATAAGATAGTAAGTATGCGTGGAGTGATGCCTCAGACAATGCCTCGTCTGAGGAGGCTCAAGGAAGCGTGTCATTCATGAAAATTCACTAGATTCCTCTAATAAAGTTTTCGTGAACTGGTGACTGGGGGGAAAAAGAAGAGGGAGTAGATTTCTTGTATGCATGTCCATATATCTAAACCTACATGTGCAAGTATGTGCATAACATGTGTGCATGAATAGTTCTTGGGGAAGATTCTTTCATTGGCATTAATGTGTATGGCTTCTTGCAGGCACTCATTTTATCAGGACATGATCATGACCAGTGTACAGTGATACATGAGTCAAAATATGGGCCTGTAGTGGAGGTAATCTCTAATATTTTGGCATTTCCAAGTTTTCTGGGGATATGACTCAAAACTCATAACAATATGCAGCACACTGTAGGAACCGTAAGCTGGCAGCAGGGGAATTTGTATCCTTCTTTCATGCTATTATCTGTTAGTAACTCTGCGAATGCCAATGTGTCCGCCCCAGAAGATGCATTACTTTCTCAATTATGCTTTCTTCCGATGCAAACACACATTTACATATGGTAACTATCACTCGAGATGAGTAATAGTAGTAGTTACCTTGGAAATTTTCAGGGAGGAGTCGGTAGATAATGCTCTAGTTTTTACCAGATATTATGTTACTGTGTCAGTGCTCAATTACTCATTTGACCTCTTCGATAAAAAGGGAGGATTATATTTAGTCATTTCAATTCACTTCACTGACTTACATTTGCTGAAAACTTCAGGTATCTGTCCCTCTTCATTCTGACTATTCTTAGTCTCCTGTTCTGGCCAACTAGCGGCATAAGTTTTGGGCATTATTTGAGTGGTTTAGCAGCATGCATCAGACTTTATGGTGGCATGTTTAGGGGAGGGACAAAAGAAAAAAGTGAAGATGAGAATTGTGAATATGAGATGATGTGGGATGCAGAAGGAACAATGCATCTTGTGAAGAAACCACTAGATACTCCTGTATCACGCCAAACTGAAAAAGCATCGGTTGAAAGGTGTTTGTCTCTGCATTCTCATCTCGTTTAATAATATAACAACTATGATGCTTAACACAAAATTTAAATTGCAGCACCTTGATGGCCATTACTGTGTGCTTTATATGGATTTTCTCATTTCTTTCACATTTTTTCTTTAATTATTTCGTATTTGATTGCAGGGGTAATGCTGTGATGCGGCCAACAGCAAGAAAAAACATTTCTCAAGAGATGAAAATTTCTATGAACGTTGATATAAATGCAGATGTTGGACATGATCCGAACAAATTACTGCATAGAGCGAGCAAATCAAAGACAAAGATCATTATCCAAAGACTAGTGAGGACCTTTGGAATGCTTATAGTCATTGCAGCTGTAAATTTACCTATATACATGATGTTACTCTTCAAAGACTGGATTGACAAGTGACATATCTAAAAAGATTATGTGCTTCATGTAGCTTCTTACTCTGTTCTTGGTACCTAAAAGAATGCCATTGCCTAACTAGCTTCCATTGAAGCAAGGATAATTTTGATTCTTCCATTAATTTCCCAGGAGGGAATTAATTCCCATGTTCTATAATTTGTGTTTTTCATGCCCAATTTTTACATTTGGGAATTGAGGATAATTTTGCCTTTTTATCAGTTAATTACCCTAATACTCTGTTAATTAAATATTCCCATATGTGAATCTCAACAACTTAGTCTATAAGAAATGTGTTAATATTATATATATATTACCAAAACCTTCAAACACTCTACATAATAATTAATTTTAGACTTATTATATGTACCAACTCAACAAGAATTGCTTTGGATCACACAGAAGAATATGTAGATGTGTTTGTGTGTGTTTAAAATCTAATAATATCAATTGAGACATATGGGCAGCTAGCTGTAATGACACACAATAATTTACACATCTTCACCAATGTTGGCAGTTGCCTTCGCAATATTTCTTGGCCATGCTTGGCTGCAACTTGCCGCAAATATTGTTCTGTAATGAAACAGAACAACCGTCCGCAAGTACTCTAAATGATGGACCAGAATGCGTGTCAGAAGATGGACAACTTGGTTTTATCTTCTTCTCCATACAAAATTGATCGTTTCAATCTATATGCTAAATGTTTGGCTACCTACTCTTTTCTTTTCTTTTTTTTTTTTTAAACCATCCGGTATCTGAAACTCACGATTCGACTGATTTATAATGATTCATGCTAGACAAGTCTACAAAAAGGGCAAAATCATAAAAAAATAAACCATGCCCCGACCCCCTATTTGTTAAATTTCATTATTGATTTGCTATAGTAACATATGAAGTATAGTAAGCCTCTTTTTTTTTTTTTTTCAATGTTTTATATTTAAAAATTTCTATGGAATTTAATCAAGGAGGACCAAATGATTATCCAACTATATTATTGTAGCTAGCTCAACTATAAAATAAAGAAAAGAAACAATATGAATAATCTATTTATTTCAATTATAATTAAGCAATTACAAGTTGCTAAGTTCTCCCTCTTCTTTTCCTTTTCTCTTCTGGAAAACATGTAAACAATCCATGTTACTCCCAGAAAAGACTAATAAAGCTTGGAGAAAAAAGAAGTAAAAAAAAAAAAAAAAATACAGCAATAGCCATAGCCAAGTGTACAAGAGAAACCTAAATACAAATTGCAATTAACCCTTAAATCGACAGGCAAGCAAACCCTTGACAGATAAACAATAATTAACAACACCCAGATTATGATGATGATGATGATTATTCCTCCATGTTTATTTCAAGACAAAGCTCCAAATGAACAGATATATATTTTCTTGCATATATAGACTTGATGCCCGGCTGGTGAAAAAGCAATACAGTGCAGCTCTGTCAATTATCTCTCCTTTCTTGTGCTCCCAAAAACCCAATTAATGGATAATTCCTCCCAATTGGGTAAAAAAGAAGTGGATTTTTTGCTCTCAAAAGGAGAAAACAATAATAATAATCCATAGCTGAGCTGAGATAAACCACACCCTTAGCCCATGAAACCAAACCGGACCGAACCAGCATATACAATAATCTGCGCTTCAAGACCTTATTAAGAAAAACATAGAATAAAGAAGGAGAAAGTATATATATATAACATATATATGTATACGAGAGAAGTTATCTATATTTGAGAATTAAGCTAGTCATCGCCATGGATGTACCAGCAGAGAAGCATGGTGGCGCAACGGCGTAAGATATAAATACGAGAACGTTGCTCCTTAATCAAGGAAGCACACTTGGTGGTGAAACCATGACGACCCTTTCTCCTCCTTGAAGAGGAGGGTTTGGTGGTTTCACAGTACTTGTCGTATGCTTGGAACTTAAGCTCACCAGCCATGGTGGTGGTGGATATATGATTAAAGAATTAATTAAAACTAGGGTTTACTAGAAAAAAAGCTCAAAGAAGAGCTTGAGAGGTGCTGTAAGAGATAGTTCAAGTATTTATAGTGGAAAGGGAAAGCTCAAAAGCCAAGAAAGGGTTAACTGGGTTTTGAAGGAAAGGCAAAGGGAGCTGAACATGGTCAGTAAGTTCGAAAACTGAGGGATTTGCATGGAAAGTTACAGTGAGAGTTTCTTTCCTGTTTTTACTAGAACAAACATTGGATCTTACAGTATTAATTTAATGGCATTTATATATTTCTAACAAGATGACAAATTAAGTTTGTTTACAAAATCGTTGAAAAATGTTAGACCAAGAACACCTTAGTTGAAATTGCATGCAATGTTAATTAAAACAAAAAATTATAAAAACTCGAATGGGTAGCTAGGTGACAAAGAGCACTTACAGGGTTGATTTTCTGGACTATATCTTTAAAAATGAGAGAATGCAAATTCTACCGGACGCAGGTCTGTACATCTAGTGAAACAAAAAATTTGTTCATTTTCTTTCATCTTGGAATTAATAATTGGAAGAGACGAGGGAGGAAGAATAAAAAAATAGAAAGGTAGATTAGAGAAGTGGGAAAGGTGGGCATGAAAAGTGGAGGGGTGTTTTAATGAAGACAAGGCAAAGGATTTGGCCTTTGGGAACATAGTTCCGGCAACTTGGCCACAGTTTTGAGGTAGGAAGTTGTTTTGGTTGGATGTTCTCAATCTCAATCTCTCTTTCTAACTCTCACCACCACCATCTACATGTATCCTCACGTGTGCTCTCACACATTACATAGAGATTGATTTGAATGGACAAATTATTAAATATGTTTTAATTTGAACAAGTAATATTAAAATAATTTATATGGTAAGTGTATGTGAGAAAATTGAAAGGATCCATGATATCATGGATTCGGTCCCTTCATGGACAAATTTTATCTCCATAGATATGCTTGTTTACCTATCTCTCAAGTAAATGAATTAATTAATAAGATTCAACTTCTCGCAATCTGAAAATTAAACTTTATTTGTATCGGCGAAAGTAAATTGCATTTTTAAAAAATTTTCTTTCAATTATTTTATGTTTGCAACCGTATATAGTCTTTATTTCATTTTCGTTCATAGCGGACTCTTAAGCATTATTCAATTAATCGGTTATCTATCAGTGACTTTTCTGATCGATTATCGATAGAATTTTACCTGAATATTATCCTTAACCTGATAGCGCTTTGTTTTAATCCTACTAAAATTTTAAAAACAAAAGTTACTTTTTATGGAATGGCGTGTTCTTCACCAGGGGTAGCTCCAGTGAACACTCAAAAGATGGCTTCAAGCTTTAGTGTATCTTCGAGGAACATGCATTCTTCTGTGTAAATGAAGTTGCTGGGTTCGCAAGTTTAAGAACAAAAAGCATCCATGTCCAATGTATGGCCATTAATTAATTAAGTTAATTACAAGTTACAAGTTACAAGATTTCGGCCTCTTACATATTTCGTACAAGGATTAATAACATCAAAGTACTAAGATTTTGGTAAGAACCTTCGTCGAGACTGCAGGCTTTTTCACATTCTAAGCCATCTCTAGACGACCTCAAATTGTGTGAAATTGGTTGATTCTACAGAAGATGACTAATTATCATACCAAGCACAAGCCCATAAACCCATTGAGGGAGAAATGGGCCTGAGCCCATTCTGTTAAGTAATTAGCAGGCCTGTTCTCTAAGAACTACCCTTAATGATAAAGAAAGTGACTTACATGTGTATGGTTTTTAAGTTCCACTCATGCACCAAGTTAATTTAATAAAATTATTTTATTTAAACGAGAATATTTTTATAAAATGAATAAAAGAATGAAAAAATTGTGATATTTTTTATTATAATGTGTGAAATAGCATAATTTTTCTATCATTCATTATATATATATTTTTAAATTTATTAAATAATTTAATGGGTAATAACAAAACGGGCCGGACAACATGATTAAAGCTAAAAAAGGAAAATGAACGAAAGAAAAAAATTAGCCGAAAGAGATATTTTCTTCATCGGTGGGAGTTGACTAAATGTTTGTTTATTCAATTAAGAAAAATGAAAGACATAACTTGCCCAAAGCCAAAAAATTATACTATTCACATTCATTTATTGATCCATTTCACATATAAGTATTTCCCATTATCAACAACAAATGGTCAATGACCTAATCTTAATCAACCCATTTTCAATTTTGAATTTTAAACAAATCCATTATTGTTGATATATTTTTTTTTTTTTTGAGAGGAAATCCAATTAATATAGTTATTATAAAAAATAATTGTGGAAATTGGAAAAATTGAATAATTCTTTCTCTAAAGACTAGTCAACTCTCAACACGTACTTAAATCACCTAACTATTTAGTTGCATAAGGTCAAACTAAGAGTAGAAAATAAAAATAACTTCCACTAATACGTAGACATCAAACTAAGCAGAACCAACAAGTTTGATAGGTACAGTGTGTGCTATTCTTGCAGCCACCTGTCAATGCTTTCTAAATATAATCCCATGTGTTGGTATTCATTATTAAAACACCATATTATAAATGTAAGTACAAAAATTGCATAGGGGTAAATGATTATTTGGTTCTTGATCATAATTACAATTTCATCCATTTTGTTTGGTAAATTTATTGATTAATCCTTAAAATTTAATTTCACTATAACATTCATCTATTTAGTCTTTCAGTTTTAATATAATGTTACTATTTGATTGCTCCTATTATTGAATTATTATTTAGTCTCTTATTTAATTGTAAATATAATATTTTTTTTTGCCCAAAAGACGTAATAGTTTTAATAAAACTAAACTTTAGGGTTTCTCAAAAAAAAAAAAAAAAAAAACTTTAGGGATATATCGGTATTTTTGCTAAATGAGATGAACAAAATTATACTGTGAGCAAACCTGAGGGACTAAAAAATTATTTATTAATAATTGGGATTTGGAGGGAAATAGGAAGTGACCGTTAGGTTAGAAGGGCAAGTTTTGAATGGTAGTTAAAAGCAAACTGTCGTCTTTCTTTCCTTCTTTCTTTCTTTCTTTCGTCTTGGTTGGTTTCTTTGAGAGTAGAAATCTCTAATCTTTCAGGTCAAGAAAAATTAAAAACATACAAACAAACACACACACACACTTCATATTTACTGTGGATATTGAAAAAAATGGCAAAACCCATATTGAGACATGTGAGATTAGGATTATCAGCTGCTCGTCCCCATCTGCCAACCAATAGTCAACTACAAAATCTTGATTTATTAATTACTTCTCTTTTTAAGCATTCTAAGCTTCACTCTTCTATTTCTCCATTACTTCACTGCTACTCACACCCAACTCATTTCTCTTTCGTGGATCCTGTCACGCCCTCCAGCTTCTAAAAAAGTAAGCCAGGAAATGAATTAACATTCTCACTTAATTCATATGATGCAATTCTATTTCTTGTTCTTTGCAAATCCAATGTTAAGTTACTGATTTTCAATTATCTTTTCTTTCTTGAGATGCGTTGCTTCCTTTGATGATAATGTGGTTAGTTAACTTTGTTGATGTTGATGCTTCATGTCTACTGCTTTTAGAATTTCTATCAGAAGTGACCGTTTGATTGTTTCAGTAAAGACAGATTAGTACTTGCCAAAAAAACAAAATCCATTATTATTTGTAAACTGATCGCACTATATTTAAACAATGCTCATAAGAACTGGGAGTTATTAACAGTAATGGAACTCTTTTATTGTAATTTGCTCCAGATTCCAAGGCTTGAATCATGGCCGAGGAGCTGGAGAAACCACTGTTGGATCCTGAGAACTTTAACCGGGAAGGGATTGATTTGGTAAGCAAGCAACAGTTATATAAACAATTTAGTCCCATTTACAGGTTATTCATTTCTGGCACTGAAAAACTTTCAAAACTTGGTCTAATAGGAACGCTTGCCACTAGAGGAAGTTTTTGAACAACTGAGAACTTCCCGAGAAGGACTTTCATCTGAAGATGCTGAAGTCAGGTTGAAAATATTTGGCCCAAACAAACTTGAAGAGAAGCCAGTAAGTACTAGAGTTGGAGATATCCAATGCTGTAAGCTTTTTATTAGTTTTTTAGGTGCGCAATTTAGAAGACTAATTTGAATCAGAATCAGCATATTAATTAATGATTCTGCATTATGTTGATCCAGGAGAACAAGTTTTTGAAGTTCCTTAGTTTTATGTGGAATCCATTATCATGGGTTATGGAAGCTGCAGCTGTAATGGCTATCGTGCTCGCTAATGGTGGAGTAAGTAACTTAATTTTTCTTGAACCATTACTTTTCAAATGTACCTTTCTGTTTCCTAACTATTTTCTTGGAAATGGTATTGCAGGGAGAAGGTCCTGACTGGCAGGACTTTGTAGGAATTATTTGCTTGCTGCTGATCAATTCAACAATTAGTTTTATAGAGGAAAATAATGCTGGAAATGCTGCAGCTGCACTAATGGCTCATTTGGCACCCAAAACAAAGGTCTGTACCTTTTTTATTAAGTTTGTTTAATGTGTAAGTAGGAATAGTAGTATCTGATTCATCACCTCTTTCTGCAGGTCCTCAGAGATGGAAGATGGAAAGAGGAAGACGCAGCAATTTTAGTACCTGGAGATATAATTAGTATTAAGCTTGGGGATATCATCCCTGCAGATGCTAGACTACTTGAAGGCGATCCGCTAAAAATTGATCAGGCAACTGCTACTTACAACTTAATAGAAGTCTTTATATTTGTAGTGTTTTCTGCTACTGTAATCAATTAAAGAATTTCCTTTGCAGTCAGCTCTCACCGGAGAATCACTTGCAGTCACCAAGAGGACAGGTGATGAAGTATTTTCAGGTTCAACATGCAAGCATGGTGAAATTGAAGCTGTGGTTATAGCAACTGGTGTTAACACCTTTTTTGGAAAAGCAGCACATCTAGTTGATTCTACTATAGTTGTCGGACACTTCCAGCAGGTAATCATACAATTATCACATGTATGCTGCCTATTAAACTGCACATAAAACAAGTTATCAAGTACTTTCTTAATCTTAAATAGTTGCAGTTTCAAAATTTCTTTAATTAGAAAAGTTTTGGAGTTAGATTACTGCATGAATTGGTTAAAATGTTTGTCAGGTCCTTACCTCCATTGGGAACTTCTGCATCTGCTCTATAGCTGTGGGAATGGTTCTTGAAATCATTGTCATGTTCCCAATACAACATCGTTCGTATAGGGATGGAATCAACAACCTTCTTGTTCTCTTGATTGGAGGAATACCTATAGCAATGCCAACCGTGTTATCTGTCACACTTGCAATTGGTTCTCACCGGCTATCTCAACAGGTTCACTACTTAAAATCCAGGCAGCGTGAAAAATCGAGCCTATGTTCCCAATGCTCATAAATTTCCTTTTTCATTTTTTAAGGGTGCCATTACAAAGAGGATGACTGCAATTGAAGAAATGGCAGGAATGGATGTCCTTTGCAGTGACAAAACTGGAACTCTTACCTTGAATCGCCTCACAGTTGACCGAAACCTTATTGAGGTACAAAACCTAAATGTACATAAAAAATATCACACAATAATTCACTAATCTTTTCTTATCATTGATATCGTAGCCATTTCTACCATTGGAAAAATAGCATATATAAGAATCCCCTGTTTCAGAAATAGTGCCCTGCTTCTGAACAGAGTTCTTGTTTTTGGTGTTTCATTAGTCAAATTGAACGATGATCATGAACATAGTTATAGTTCCAATTTTGATTCTGTTTCTTCCATCACCTCATTTTCTAGATAATCATAATAATTTAACTTTCATATAAAACAGGTTTTCAACAAAGAAATGGACAAAGATATGATTGTCCTGCTTGCAGCCAGAGCATCAAGATTGGAGAATCAGGACGCTATTGATGCAGCCATCGTTAACATGCTTGCCGATCCAAAGGAGGTAAATACAATGCATAAGTTTATCCAATCTTAACTTTTTATGCTGTATAAAATTATTAACCTTCTTGTGTACACAGGCACGGGCAAACATTAAAGAAGTTCACTTTCTGCCTTTCAATCCAGTGGACAAACGTACTGCAATTACATATATTGATTCTGATGGTAACTGGTATCGTGCCAGCAAAGGAGCTCCTGAGCAGGTGAGTCTTCAACTTGAGAATCTCACATTGCCAAGGTTTTCCACTATTTTCTCATAGATTTCTAATTATTTCATAGGATGCCAAAGCCTAGTATCTCTGATTACAAGAACAAAAACGTTTTATTTTACGTTATGCTTTTCAAAGCTAATCTAGTTATTTTCCATAATATCAGATCCTACATATGTGCCAAGAAAAAGATAAGATTGCTGAAAAAGTTCATGTCATCATTGACAAATTTGCTGAAAGAGGCTTGCGATCTCTTGGAGTTGCATTTCAGGTATGCAGCCTGACTTCAGCTCTGATTTAGAACCAAAAAAAAAAAAAAATGTCATTGTTTTTCTTAAATTTCGTTTCTCATATAACCATATCCTTGCAGGAAGTACCTGAAAAGAGAAAGGATAGTCCCGGAGGTCCTTGGACTTTTTGTGGGTTGTTGCCCTTGTTTGATCCTCCTAGGCATGATAGTGCTGAGACCATCCGCAGAGCGCTTAATCTTGGTGTCTGTGTTAAGATGATTACAGGTATCTGCAAATTTCTTCTGGTATCTCAAAATGATTCATAATTTAAAAATCATTTCATGGAGTAAATAAATGCCAGAACCAGAAATTTAGTATGCTTTTTCATTAGTGCTAGATTCACTAATGCAGGTGATCAGCTGGCAATTGCAAAAGAAACAGGAAGACGACTAGGCATGGGAACCAACATGTACCCATCTTCTTCGCTGTTGGGTCGGGATAAGGATGAAAATGAAGTTCTTCCAGTAGATGAGCTCATTGAGATGGCAGATGGCTTTGCCGGTGTATTCCCTGGTATTTTGAGCAACTTAATGCTTCATTATATTCCTTACAATAGAAGAAAATTATCACAAATGCTATACATATGAGTGAAATTTTTATTTATGCAATTAACTATGGTGCTTATGACTATTCATCATAACTTTCAGAACACAAATATGAAATTGTGAAAATCCTGCAAGAAAAGAAGCATGTAGTTGGGATGACTGGAGATGGTGTAAATGATGCACCTGCTTTAAAGAAAGCAGATATTGGAATAGCGGTAGCAGATTCCACAGATGCTGCAAGAAATGCTGCTGATTTGGTCTTAACTGAGCCTGGGTTAAGTGTGATTGTTAGTGCTGTCTTAACAAGCAGAGCTATATTCCAGAGAATGAAGAACTATACAGTTAAGTATCAATATTTTCTTCGAAAAGAGAAGCTGAATCCATTCAATGAACAAAAAAACAAGAACTGATAATACTGTCTGAAATGTGCAGATATATGCTGTCTCCATTACCATTCGTATTGTGGTAAGTTAGGTTTCCTTAAACAGAAGCTGTCATTGAATTTACTTTTCTTCCAACTTTGTAGAACTTTGATTTTTGGAAACTTAATCCTTTGCAGCTTGGTTTTGTGCTTCTTGCCTTGATATGGGAATATGACTTCCCTCCTTTCATGGTTCTGATAATAGCCATACTTAATGATGGTAATGATTCTAACATGAAGTGGCAGATTGTTGCATTATATCCATTTAAGCTTACCTTTTTTCACATATATATTGAAGATTTTTCTTATGTACTTGTGATTAGGGACTATCATGACTATTTCGCAAGACCGAGTTAAGCCGTCTCCAAGGCCTGACAGTTGGAAACTTCCTGAGATATTTGCAACTGGTATTGTTATTGGGACATATCTTGCGTTGATTACCGTGTTGTTTTACTGGGTTGTGATCGACACGGATTTCTTCGAGGTATGAAAACTCATTGCAGATATATATTAATTAGGAGTTATTCTTCCTGTAACAAATATTTGTTACTAATACTAATAGTTTTATTTGATTGCAGAACACCTTCAATGTAAGATCTCTATCAAGCAATACTGAAGAAGTCTCTTCTGCAGTATATCTGCAAGTCAGCATAATTAGCCAAGCTCTCATATTCGTCACTCGCAGCCAAAGTTGGTCATTTATGGAGAGGCCTGGAACTCTATTGATGTGTGCATTTATAGTGGCTCAATTGGTAAGTTGTATTCAAGGAATGCTCCTACAAAGGGCTCTCAATTCATCAAGAAAGCTCTGAAGTGATTCTTTTTTCTTGTCCATGTATAGGTGGCTACTTTGATTGCGGTTTATGCACATATTAGCTTTGCTTACATTAGCGGAATTGGATGGGGATGGGCTGGTGTTATTTGGTTATACAGTTTAATCTTCTATATACCACTTGATATTATCAAGTTCATAGTTCGTTATGCCTTGAGCGGAGAAGCATGGAATCTTTTATTCGACAGAAAGGTTTGTAATATATAAAATTTCATTTCTTGATTATGTCTTGGCTTGAAATGCTTCTCATTTGTCTCTTTTATTTCCAATAGACTGCTTTTACTTCAAAGAAAGATTATGGAAAGGAAGACAGGGCAGCTCAGTGGGTTTTGTCTCAGAGGAGTCTGCAAGGATTGATGGCTGCAGATTTAGAGTTCAATGGCAAGCGATCTCGATCTTCTTTGATTGCTGAACAGGCCAGGCGGCGAGCTGAAATAGCTAGGTACTTTTAAAACATTATTCCTTTTTTCTTTTTCTTTTTCTTTTTCTTTTTTTTTTTTTTTCTGGTTTTCCCATGAACATCCTGAGACTCAGGGTTCGTGCTATCTCGAGCAAAGTTCTTGCTTGATTTTAGTTTGAATTTAAATTTGTCTTCTGCTAAGCAATTCCTTTTGGTTGTACAGGCTAGGAGAGATTCACACCTTGAAAGGACATGTAGAATCAGTAATAAGGCTTAAGAATTTGGATTTGAATGTTATTCAAGGAGCTCATACAGTTTGAAGCAAACATTGTATCATCCAATTCTCTATTTTGAAGAACTTGGCAGAAGCAAGTTGCTCTCAGATGATAAAAATTTCTGTAATATAATCAGCCAAAAGAATTGAAATTTGTTATTCGAGAGTATCATTTGGGATTAGCATTTTTTGAGGTCCAGGAGTCAGGACAAAATCTGAAGAGGGTATCTTCAAGAAATAATGTCATGTTGCTTCATATTATGTATTGCAATTTTTTCTTTTCCTTTTTTTTTTTTTTGGTTAGAGAGAGACCATTTTTATTGTTTAATGTGAGATTTAGGTAATTCCGAAAATTAATAAATATATTTAACACAATTGGAATTTCACCTATTTGATTTTATTAAATCATTAATAAATCAGATGGTTTGGCTCAAAAGGATTCTACCTTGCATTATCCCAAAGCATTGCTTCATGTCTAAAAACGACGGGTCGTGCACCTTTCCCTGCTGCAACCCAATATTATAATTTCCCAGCCTTATATATATATATATATATATATATATATATATATATACTAATTTAACAGTGCTTTTTAATAAAAAAAAATATCATAATTTCCGAACAAAGCTTTCTAAAGTTGCCATAGGAGCTGTACGCTCCCTTCCAAGCCTGACCGAGTTAACATAATCTGCAGGACCATGATCAGCAGCACCAGGAAGCACAAGTCCCATTAGTCTCCACAAAGTGCAGAACCAAGTATCCTGATAATCTTGCCCATAAATGCGACTTATCAGAAAACTTCTGAAGATCTCCCACAGTGCATTGATTCGCATAGGCATGAAATGCTTCAATCCGAAGTAATTCCGGTCTGGCTCCTCATCCATAAACTACATATATCAAATTCAAACAAAAGAATTGGTTAGTTTTTAACAATTAGTAACTACAGATCAGCTTGAACATATAATTTTAGATACTTACTTGGCCAAAATACCAGCTATCATAGTAAAGGCAGGTTCCGAAATGCTTAAAGCCGAAGGCTTTGTCGTCAAAAGGCACTCTAGGTACGATGTCATTACAGTAAACAACTCTGTAATATCTAGTATTTGGAGAGTTCAAATGAGCTTCCATGAAATTGCAGAACTGTACATCTCCAACTCTTGGCTGTCCAAATGTGTATATATTAAGCAACCTGTGTAGCATCTCTGTCTCTTCCTGTATTACAAGAACGCTTGGGAACAAAATAGCAAGTGCTCCACCTAAGCTATGTCCAGTGACAGCAAATTTAGCATTTTTGTGCTCTTTTAATAATTGCTTGAGCTTTAATGCCACAATATAGTAAGCACTTTTTTTTGATAATTCCAGAATAGCGCCTTCCGATTCGCCATTTAATTGCAAGAAACCTGTAAGCTTTCTCTGAAGGTGACTTTGGAAGGTGGAAGTATCTCTTCTGTTACCTAAACCCAATGCTTCTAAAAATCCAATATGAACTTTTCCAACTTTGGGAAGCTCATACCATGAGAAATCGAAGTCAGTACTCCAATCTTGAGCATTGAATATTTCTGTGCCTCTGAAGCTAACAATTATCAAGTTTGCATCTTTAGGCTTGTCACAGAGTATGAACACTTGGGTGTTGCTTTCTTTTTGGCGCTCTGTCGGATCAACAAACAATTATCCAAAAAAAATTTATGAAAAGGACGAAATATTAATAAAAAAAAAAGGAAATAAGAATAGGGTATGTCAAAAATTTACATACCATTCCAGCAGTTATAGAAGCCAACGAAATGCATCTGTTTTATCGCAAATTAATTGCATAGAATTCCCATTAGATTTTATGAATATTCATATTAACCAGAAGAGATAGAGAGAGAAGAAAAGAAAATAAAAATAAAAAAAGGGCTTGCCTTCCAGTGAGTTTCGATAACTTTCTTGATAACTTTCTCATTCTCATAAACAAGTTTCGAAGCCATAATAGAAAGATCCATTAGATATCGATTGCCCAAGTCTACTTTTATGTTGTTGACATCTGTAGAAATAGAATTATCAACTTTCTCTGCCAAGATTACAGTCCTGTACAGGTCTATTCGGCCATCCAATTGTCCTATAAAACTTATAAAATTCTCCGAGTCTCTACGTGGTATCTGCAGCTTACCTGTGGAATTTAAAACCATCGCTATATCAAATACCAAATACATTACAGATAGATTAAAATTTGAAAGAATTCTTCTATACATATACCAAGAATAATGTTAATGAAAATGCCACAAATGCCACCGTTTTGCGAAATGAGGTTGAGAACAAAATCAAACACATAGCCAAAGTACTTCAATGGAGTATTGATGAAGGCAAGAATCCTGAGAATGATAATGGAAACCAATACCATGGACCTATGATCAGCTGTTGCACTACCTTTAATACGTTCCTTCGAACTATCCAAAAAAACTATTCCACTCTTAGTGTTTTTGCTTACCAAATACTTAAACAAATCTCTTTTTCTTCCCTTTTGATGGTTTAGTATCAGGAAGTTTGGAGAAGAATCGATTTTTCTTCCCTTACGAGGGTCTGCAACGAGGAAGTTTGGAGAAGAATCATTAGCAGTAGCTGGGGTAGTAGCCATGCTTTTGGTTTCTCACTTCTGTCGCTCTGGTTTCTCACTTCTGTCGCTCTGAGAGATAATACATCATATTCATAATTTTTCATTATTTTCTCTATTTATCTTTATTTTTATTACAATTTTTTTTATTTTCTATTTTCTAATAAGCATCTCTATAACCTTTATTTTTCAGTATTATTACTCATCTTGTTTGTATTTTCGTACTTATCCCTCTCTATAAATATTTTTTTTCACCTATCGAACTTCGGTATTTCCAAAAATCATTCAATATGAATTTATAAATAAATATATAATTTAGTGACAAAAAAATTATTATCTATCAAAATTATTATGATTTGCCCTTAGTAAAGGACCACAAATATCACTATTTCAAAAAGAAAAAATTGCAAGCTGAGAAGATAAGGTAGGTCCTCTCCTTACGATTAAGCAAATAAATGATAACCCTACATACAATTATCAAAAAAGGAAATATCTATTATAGAAACCTCCAAATGACTGTAGATTTTTCTTTATGTCCTCGTTTTTGCATTCATAGATGCACTTGATATTTCTGCTTCTGTATGTATGTGATAAGATTAACAAGGGATAATATTCTATTATTAATTCTTTTATTGTTCTAAAATTCAAAGTTATAGAAGAATGTCCGAAAATGATTGCTGTATTGTTTGGTTGTCCTAAAAAATCCCCCAATAACTGGTCCCGTAACACCACTATTGTATTATTTGCACATGTAAAATAAAATATAAATGTGTTATTAATATTTATATACATATATTTGAATTATTTTCTTTATTACCAAATTGAAAAGCATTAAATTACTCAAAAAAAATAAATTAAATTATTAAAATTGCCTCCCTAAGAAAAAAAATTAAAAACGCAAGAAAAGAAGCTGAAAAAAAAGGAAGCTAACTTGCGATCAATAATGGGCTCAGGCCCATTTCTTTCGTCATGGCCTGTAAATATCGACACTATTTGATGGGCTTTCCTGTGGCAATTCAACTCATTTGAAAAGGGTATCATTTTTTTATTTTACCCTAATTTGTTAATAAGAACATTACATTTTGAATATGAAAGCAGAAATCAGCAGTGTTCCAATAATTTAATTTTTCCTTTAATGGATCACCTAACAAACAATTACAGACAAATCAATATTAGATAAGTACATCCTCACTAATTATATTTAGTTTAACTTCTTAATCTTGAAAGTCAAATTTCGGTTAACTATTAATTAGATTGCTAATTTCAAATCTTTTTGTTTTCTGTTGAAATCAAATTAATGAAAATTGAAAGAGATATTCATATTTATTATTCTGACCCAACAACCAATATCTTAACATAAATAACTTTGCTAAATAACTCTAATTTGCACTATTGTGCTACATTAAACTTTTGACCTAATGATGATTGATGATATAGAAAACTGAGGATCGATCAAATTCTATTGAATCTGACGAATAGTGATCATTTATGAAAGAGTGAATCCAAGTATCAAATGATTGAAGAGCTGGGAAGACCACTGCAATTCGATATTATCATTTGCGAGCAAAACTTTTTAAAGTTGCCATAGGAGCCGCACGCTCTCTTCCAAGCCTGACTGAGTTAACATAATCAACAGGACTATGAGCAGCACCACCAGGAGCCACAAGTCCCATTAGTCTCAAAAATGTGCTGAGCCAAGTCTCCTGATAATCTGGCCCATGAATGTGACTTATCGCAAAACTTCTAAAGAGCTCCCATAGTGCATTGATTCGCATAGGTATGAAATGCTTCAACCCGAAGTAATTCCGGTTTGGCTCCTCATCCACAAACTGCATATATATATATATCAAATTCATACAAGGAATTGTTAGTTTTTTATGATTAGCAACTAAAGAACAGTTCAAACATAAAACTATAAGTACTTACTCGGCCGAAATACCGGCTATCATAGTAAAGGCAGGTTCCGAAATGCTTAAAGGCGAAGATTTTGTCGTCAAAAGGCACTCTAGGTATCAGGTCGTTACTGTAAACAACTCTGTAATATCTAGTATTTGGATAGTTCAAATGAGCTTCCATGAAATTACCGAACCGCACATCGCCAATTCTTGGCTGCCCGAATGTGTATATATTTAATAACCTGTTTAGCATCTCTGTCTCTTCCTGTATTACAAGAACGGAAGGGAACAATATGGCAAGTGCTCCCCCTAAGCTATGTCCAGTGACAACGAATTTAGCGTTTTTGTGCTCTTTTAATAATTGCTTGAGCTTTAATTCCACAGCATAGTAAGCACACTTTTTTGACAATTCCAGCATTTCGCCTTCAGATTCGCTATTTAAATTAAATAAACCTGTATGCTTTCTCTGAAGGTGAGTTTGGAAGGTGGAAGCATCTCCTCTGTTACCCAAACCCAATGCTTCTAAAAATCCAATATGGACTTTTCCAACTTTGGGAATCTCATACCATGAGAAATCAAAGTCAGTACTCCAATCTTGCGCGCTGAATGTTTCTGTGCCTCTGAAGCTAACAATTATCAAGTTTGCATCTTTAGGCTTGTCACAGAATATGAACACTTGGGTGTTGAATTCTTTCTGGGTTTCTATTAGATCAAAAATTATCCCGAGATGAATATTTTAACAAACAAAAAAGAAAGGAAATAAGAATAAGGTAACTAAAAAATTTATATACCATTCCAGCCGTTGTAGAAGTCAACGAAATGCATCTGTTTTTCATCACAAATTAGACTTTATGAATATTCATATTAAAAAGAAGAGACAAAGCAGGGGAAAAAAAAAAGAATGAGAAGGTGGCTTGCCTTCCAGTGACTTTCAACAACGTTCTTGATAACTTTCTCATTCTCATAAGCAAGTTTCGAAGCCATAATACAAAGATCCATTAGATATCGATTGCCCAAGTCTGCTTTTATGTTGTTGACATCTGTAGAAATAGAATCATCAACTTTCTCTGCCAAGATTGCAGTCTTGTATAGATCTATTCGGCCATCCAATTGTCCCATGAAACTTATAAAATTCTCCGAGCCTCTACGTGGTATCTTCAACTTACCTGTGGAATGTAAAACCATCATTATGTCACATATCAAATATAGTTCATTCGTGACTGCAGATGATTCTCAAAGTTTTCTAGCAACCGTTATATGAAAGATATAGTAATCTAACAATGGAGTAGAAATCTACCGATAAGAATGGTTATTATTAATTAAGGGTTTTGTACTACATTTTAAGTCAAAAGTTAAGAGTAATCATTATACTTATTACAAATAGTAAAATATAAAGAAAACTTCTATACATACCATGAAGAACGTTACTGAAGATACCACAAACGCCACCATTTTGCGAAAAGAGGTTGAGAAAAAAATCAACCACATAACCAAGGT